>NC_142936.1:36541395-36728895 GCF_046866305.1 Octopus bimaculoides | reverse complement strand
TAATAATAATAATAATAATAATAATAATAATAATAATAATAATAATAAATATTATAATAATAATAATAATAATAATAATAATAATAAGAAGAAGAAGAAGAAGAAGAAGAAGAAGAAGAAGAAGAAGAAGAAGAAATGAAACTCCCTTCTTTAAGAACAAATCTATAAATAAGGTTTTAGTTTCGTTGGTTGAAGTGACCTGGTGGTAAGTACGATATATTAGTTATGGATGTAATGAACCGTGAAAGTATAACCTGTTAAATGTCTTACACAAACACACTTATACATAAATACACGCTCACATATACGCATGTGTAAACTTCAACTATGTGTATATGTCTGTGTGTGCGTGTAAATGTATGTATGAGTGTGTGCACGTATATATACGTGTTTATATGCATATATGCATATATCTATATATGCCTATACGTATATATATTTATATATATGAATATAGCTTTTAATAGATATACATACATATATACGTGCAAACAGACATACATATATATACATTCATACACGTAAACAAACATACATGCATACATACATTATGAAGGTAATAAAGTCCTTTAAATTCCTTTGTGGAAAAGCATGTATGTATGTATGTATGTATGTATGTATGTATGTATGTATGTATGTATGTATATATATATATATATATATATATATATATATATATATATATATATATATATATATATATATATATATATATATATATATATATATATAGAAATATGTTACAAAAACTAAATAGAAACTACACGTAGAAATGTAAGGGGAAAGTAAGAAGAAAAATAAGCGAAAATGGAAATCAAAAAAAGTAAACGCTTTTTATGAAGAGTAGCAATAGATATATACAGTTAGATGAACTGAGGTAAGAATAAAAGTAATAAAAGTCATTATTGTGAATTGTTAAAGAGATTCAAAAGCACACCGGTTTCGTAATGGTACTAATCATTGCTTTGAATGCACACCGATGGCTTAACGGTGTCAGGTCTACAAGTCCCTGAGTAAAAAGATTATGTGTAAGGGAGGTAAGTAGTTCTGGATTTGGTGCAATTAGGGTAGATATAGAACTATAATGTGAATGGTGTATGGGATGTATGGTGGTTAGTGGTATTAATTGAAAGGTTAGTAGTGTTCTGTATTATGTTATATGTTCATATCTAGTTGTGGAAGATATTTATTGATGAAAGTTGCCTCTTTATTCATTCTTTGTTGTATTGAGGTTTTCTGAGTGTGTATATATATATATATGTATATATATATATACTAGCAGAAATACCCGGCGTTGCCCGGGTTAAAGAGAATAATGAAATCTAAAAACGCCATCTAGACTACGCATCATCTTTATATATAGAGATGTATATACACACGCACCCAAACACACGTATATATATGTATATCAATATAAATATATGAAAGTCAATGAAGTTTCGTAAAAGAAGGTGATCATGTACATACTTTCTTGCTGTTGTGATTATAACACCTCATTGTAAACTATGTTCCTTGTTTTCCCTTGTGGAGCATATACAAATAGGTTTTTTGTTGCTGCCCACTCTTGAGCAGCCAACATACAGTTGTCCATGTGAGAAGCAGGGCTCTTCCAAGAGAAGACCAGCTACAGACAGTGTTTGACCCTGATATTTGTTTATGGACATGGCAAAAGTCACACGAAGGGGGAATTGTAGTCTTCTGAATGTAAAAGGAATGTCTGCTCCTGATGGAGTAAGAGGAATTCTTGGAATAAAGACGTCATCCCCTTTTGCACATCCAGAAAGAATGGTAGCCTCGGTAACGTGTGACATCATTTTCTAAATAATGCTCATCTGTTATGTTCGGGTTAAAATATCATCAACATCAAAAATATATGAATTTTCATGGGAGTTATGGCCGTTATGCAAAGAATATAATTTCCAAATTTCATAAAGATCCATTCAGTACTTTTGACGTAGTTTTGGATAAGAAAACAAATGACTAATGTGTGTGTTTGTGTGCATGTGTATGTGTGTGTGATGGGTGTATATATGTATAGATATCTGTATGCATGTATATATGTATATATGTGTACATATTACATGTACATCTATATATATATATATATACATCTACACATATGTATACATATACATGTATGTATAGATCTATATATATATATACATATACGTGTACATCTATATGTATACATATACATCTCTCTCTCTCTCTCTCTCTCTTTCTCTCCCTCTCTCTCTGAAAGTATCTGTCATTACAGTATCGAAATGGTGTACATATACATGTATATGTATACATATACATCTCTCTCTCTCTCTCTTTCTGTCTCTCTCTTTCTCTCTTTCTCTCTCTGTGAAAGTATCTGTCACTACAGTATCGAAATGTGATTGTTTCAGTTAGTGGAATAGTTTCATTTTTAAAATGAAAGTATTTGACATGAGTGTTTTTGTTTCACTTTTGACACGTAATACTTAAATAGTGGAGGAGATATTATGTTGCCGTGTGCTCGAACTCTGCAAGAAGTTAATAATACAACTGGAACCCTAAGTAAGGCATGTGTAAAATTTGAATGAAATTGGTTGCGTAGTTCTCGAGTTTTAGGGATTCACACAGACAGACAGACAGACAGACAGACAGACACACACACATTCTCATTTATATATATATATATATATATATATATATATATATATATATATATATATATATATATATATATATATATACATATATATATATATGTACAAATCCCTTTTTTGTGCGTGTGTAGAGGCACACGAACGCACCAATGTGCGTGCACATGCACCCACACTCAAATGCATAAAACAAAATATAGAGATTGTTTATATTTAGCTGTATTATCTTACGTACATTTCATTAATATAAGGCAATTATTAGACACATAATGTAAATTTCATGATCAAGACCTATCATCAGGCGGTCTGAGATGTGTTACATTGTTGGATTGAAAGGTTCTTGACAGAATTCACAATTGTGGTTATATATATATATATATACTAGCTGACGTACTGGTAATTCCTTTAACAGCGGGGCTTATCCCTTGGTTCTGTTCTCATAATTGTTTCGCTAATCTAATAGCAACAATACAAAGTACGTAGCCCTTGAAACGGTTTTTGTGCATTTACAGAGAATACCGAACTGTCTTACATAGGATGTTGTTTTTAGGAATTCCCAATAGGTCATGAATACTAAAATTGTGAAGTCAGCCACCCGATAGTAAGGATTCAAATAAAGTAGCCTCGAAAAAGGCTTTAATGCGTTCCCAGAGTATATAGAACTTAGGAGGAAATACCAATAGGCATGTATACCAAAATCGTGAAGCATATTACGTAATAACAGGCTAATCAGATATGAGATAATAACAATTCAAAGTAAATAATTCTCAAAAGGGTTTTTGTGCATTCCCAGAGAATATTACCCTCAGGGGCGCTAGTATTGAAAGAGATTGACAATGAATGTAGAAACAGACTGACGTTTAGTTTTACAGTAGACATACAAACAAATTTGTACATAGATTTTAAAATGATATAACATGTAGATTATCAATACATTTACAACACGAAAACATCAACACAGTTATCAATATGAATTAAGAAAATGTTCCTACATGCAAACAGCGTGTGAACTGTATGCGAACAGTGTAGATTGCAATGTTATTGATAGCTAAATTGCGATTTCTGTCTTCTTGTGTGGTTGCTTGTTGCATAGAGTACATCGTTACAAAACATTAACACATGTATCAATATAAATTAAGGTGTTCTTACATATAAACAGAATGTGACATTTGTGATGACAGTGCATTTGTCTAAAAGCAGAACAGTTGTTCATGCAGCGCCTATCAATTGGCTGAAGTGACATGAAAGGCATCGTCATTCATGGTATATTCGTGAATAAGTCATTAACCGAAAGAAGTGGATCTATTATTTAGGAAAATATTATTTACTTGTTTGAGGGTTGTACTGAATAAATTGCGAAAATAACTCTAACAGTTTAAATGGTCAACTTGATTTATACCAAATAAAATCACTGACCTTGTCTGAGAATTTCTTGTAAGAAAGTCCATGTAATGTAGAATGCTTGTTTAATAAACCGAGAAGTATTTATTATACATTTTTAAATTTATTATATATAGGAAAATGAATGAGTTATTTCCCTTGGCTGATACTAGTTATATATGTGGATCTCTTCTAGGGACCGTAAGCATCCAATTATAGGCTTTTATTAAACTTCAATGAGCCTAGTAACAAACTGGATGCTACTTTAGCATGTTTGCAAAGTTTCACGAAAATTCGTTAACAAGTATAGACGCCAACTTGACACAAACAGACAACTTGCTTTTATATATGTATAATATATATATATATATATATATATATATATATATATATATATATATATATATATATATATATATATATATATATATATATACATGCATATATATACATACACACTTGTTCTGGGCTAATGCGTATAGAGGAAACTGTTTTTAGTAACGGTATTGATGATTTCTGGTTTAAGTTTCGGATTTAGAATTTTTATAAAGTATTCTTTTGCCGTTCGTAGTTGATCATTTTCATTTTTTATTTTGTAAAGGGGGAAATACGTATGTATGTATGTATGTATGTATGAAATATAGAGTAATCATAGAAAAAAATAATCTCTCTAACATTGAAATATTTATTATTTGAGTGAAGTGGTTGACAGGAAGTGAAGGGTATATACATGCGTGTATAATATATTTCTTGTGTTAATGGAGTTCTCGTGGAATCATTTTTCGCAGTCAACCAATCACGTTTAACTACTTCCCACTCGAAATTTACGCATTTGGATCGAGAGAAGGGATCTTGTTCAAAACGGGGGCACCAGTTTTCATTAATGTTTTATGTAGTGTTTTTGGTACCGAAAGACTTTCAAACTTCGTATACTTATCTATTTTGTGTTATAGAACAGAAAAAAATGTTTGTATTCGAATTTATTTCATGTAAAAAATTGTCTTATTTCGATAATTTCAACCAATCACTGACAAGTATTCAGCTGTTTATATTTACTCCTTTGGCAGTTTAAGCGGTGTAAAGCGTATTTAATCTCCATTTATAATTTCGTTAACATCTGCCTGAACTGTATGTGTACAACATTTGCTTTTTTCATTTTCTTTCACGCGTGTTTATTTCGTTAACATCTGCCTGAACTGTATGAAAGGTTTATTAGCTACTGCCTAACCCTAACCCTAACCCTAACCCTACTGCCAATATGCTTCAGCCATTTTTTGACAAGGAAATAATAATTTTATCACCGCCAGACTCGTTTGAGAATCGTTTGTTTACGTAGTCAGCATTTAATGCATTCGGCTGAATGGACGTCAGTCATTGGTTGAAATTACAGAAATACGACAACTTTAACATGAAATAACTTGCGATGTACGTTTTTTTGTTAAGAAGACTAAGAGAAAAAGATGTTTTATATGACACATTCTACCAGTGTCCCAAGTTTCAAAGTGTTTCGTAAAGAAAATACTGGTGCCCCCGTTTTGAACAAGATCCGAGAGAAGAGATAAACATCAAAGAAAGGTGCCCACTTTGAAGAAAGATATGTTTCGAAATTGGTCTGACCAGCGGAAGCGGTTTGCTTAATAGACACAATGAAAGAGGTTTCTTCTGCGGTCACAGAAATCCTCCGACCTTTCGATATTACTGAGTGGGGTCTAGCAACAATTATAACGGGGCAAGTTAGTCTTTGGCCCTTGCTTAACATGCCACGATGGCAATTTTCCCATTAGGCTTCCCTACTGTTGCGGTCGCAATATGTTAAATTTCCTGTGTCACCGAGCTACCTCTTTGATCCTTCTCCGCTTTTGGGCCCCCTCCGTATTTTTCCTAAGTATATATATGATCGCTCTTCCTACCCCTGGACTCTCTTATCGGGGCTTTGATTCATCCCACCCACTTCTTCTTACCATTTGTACACTCTTCGGATCTTTGGATACACTCAAGGCCTGGGCGACTGAAACTTTGTTTTTCTCACTCACAACAGACGCCATAACATCCTTTATATCCTTTTATCCATCCACCACGCATAAACCCTAGAGATGCTTCGCTACGGACATTGAAATCTATGTAATTTCTTCTTTTTCCTTGTAAATTGTGTATTCCTCTGGACACCTTTGCTGTTGTTGCTGCTGCTGCTGCTGCTGCTGCTACTACTAATACTAATACTACTACTTCCATCATCACCATTACCACGCCATCATCGCCTCCCCAACACCACAAGCTGCTATAGCAATACCACTCTCGGCACTTCCAGCAGCTACAGCAGAAATAGTTGCTAAATATCCCTCAAATGATATTCTATCATGTTAAAAATGGAATGAGGAGGTGGTTACTGCTGGAAGTCCATTAATCAGGGTTCAACTTGATCAGGACAAATCTAGAGTGGCAGAGACGACAACAACAACGATTATTACTACAGCAACGCCATTACACATCAGCGTCCAGTATATTCTGGAAAGTCACGTTATTAAAAATTAATATTAAAAAAAAATATAAGAATGCAAAAATAGTAAGTAAGGAACAAGTAATTAATTGCATAATGTTAGAGGTAAATGGTGCTTGAAATAATGTTCTAGCTTTACCTTGAGAAATGTCGGTGAAAAAGAAATGAGAAATTATGGTAATTTGTCGTGTTGTAGTATGGACTAGTGACGGCTGCTCATAAACATTTATCATGTAAACAGGAATGACTAATTAAGTTTGCCCTAAAACATAATAAATCTATATTGGTCACATTTAGTAATAATTTAATCGACTATGAAACATAGTTGGAATAATTTACAGAATGTGTACAGTAAGGTTACATTGTGTGTGTGTGTGTGTGTGTGTGTGTGTGTGTGTGTGTGTGTGTGTGTGTGTGTGTGTGTGTGTGTGTGTGTGTGTGTGTGTGTGTGTGTGTGTGTGTGTTAGTTTAATGAGTAGCAGCAAACTAAAGTAGAAATAAAATATATATGCCGAGGAAATACAATTAATGCTCAATGATTTATTCCATTTTTGCTTCTTTTTCTCAAGAAAATACGACAGACAACAGTTGAAATGCCGCCGAGATCCACATTGCCTTTTAGGCCGATAACATAAGTACCAGTTGTGTAATGGCGACGATTTAATCGACTTACAACCTTCTCCGTAATTGCTGGTCTTCTGTCAAAATTTAAAACCATTATTATTATTGTTAAGATGGTGAGCTTGGTAAAATGCTTAGCAGCATTTCGTCCGTCTTTATGTTTTGGGTTCAAATTCCACTGAGGTCGACTTTGCTCTTTCATCCTTTCGGAGTCGATGAAATAAGTAACACACTGAGGTCGATGTAATCGACTAGCCTTCTCCCCCAAAATTTCAGGTTTTGTTCCTATAGTAGAAAAGGATTATTATTGCTAGGGCTGCAAGCTGGCAGAATCGTTAGCACGCCAGGTAAAATGCTTAGTGGTATTTCGTCCATCTTTACGTTCTGACTTCAAATTCCTTCGAGGTCGACTTTGTCTTTCATTGTTTCGGGGGTCAATAAATTAAGTACTAGTTGAGTACTGGGGCCGATGTAATCGAATCAGACCCTCCCCCGAAATTGCTTGCCTTGTGCCAAAATCTGAAACCATCTTCTTTTCAGGCGGACGGTAAAAACTGAAATTAAATTAAGAAGAAAGCAGGAAAACAAAACTTTAAAAAAGTACAGAGATGAAAGATGGAAGATTAAATAAATGGGGGTAAAGTGAATGGGGAACTGTGTGGTCTATGCAGGGTTCTCATCCAGATCAGGACAACAATAGAGAGAGAAATCCTGGGGGATAAATATAATAGTTGAGTTAATCTTTATGTCTGGACTATTTGGTTTAAGTAAATATGGACAAAAGTAAGAAGAAAAAAAGAGAAAGAACGAAAATTCGTTTGCCAGTTTGAAGTCGACCGTTCGGTGACGTTTGTCACAATATAGCGTTAAGTAAAGGGGACAGGCTGTTAAGAAGGAAGCCAATAGAAGACCCTGGCCCTCACCACGGAAACTTGTGAAGAACTTAAGGTCAAGGGAATTGAAGAAATAAATAAACACTGATCCTCTTGCTACTGTTGCTAATACAGATGATGACGATGATGATGATGATGATGATGATGATGACGATGATGATTGTGGTGTAGGTTGGTGTGGTGGTAGTTGTAGTTGTGGTGTTGGAAGTGGTGGTATTGGTGGTGGCGGCGGCAGCAGCTCTGGTGTGGAAGATAAATATAACGGCCGATTCCTCTAAATTAACACTATCATCAACTCTCATAACAGGCACAATAAGCATAACAACAACAATGACTGCAACAACAATAAATGCAATTACAATAAAGAGGAATGGGGGAAGAAGAAGGCAACGAGTGAAGAGGAAAAGACAGAGACAGAGAGAAAGAAAGAAAGAAAGAAAGAAAGAAAGAAGGGAAACAGCAGATGGAAAGGAAGAAAAGAATGAAGGAAAAAAAGAAAGAAAGAAAGAAAGGAAGAAAGAAAGGAAGAAAGAAAGAAAGAAAGAAAGAAAGAAAGAAGGGAAGGAAAAGGAGAAAATAAGAAAGTAAGAAAGGATGTAGAAAAGCGCGAAATGAATGTGGTTGTTTTGTCGAAGAGGGAGATGATGCTTCAAGGAGGGGAAAAAAATGGTTTGCAAAGCGAAAGACAAAAGATCAAAAGAAACGACTCTGGGTCGGTGGAAAGAAGGGACTTATTTTCCTTCCTTTTTCAATTCTATTTAGGACAAGATCAAAGACCTGTATTTGTGTTCGGGTATCCGTCCTTCTCTCCCTCACCCCACCCACCACTACACACCGCCCAAATAGCTTCACCTTCGCCTCTGCCGACACCACCTCCTTCGCCTCCGCCGAAACTGCCTCCTTCGCCATTATTTAATTTGAGCCAGAAGCAACATTTGTTGATAGCTTTGCGCTTTTTAGAAGGATTTCAGGAGAAAGAAGGAAATTGTTTTCTTAACGATACGATATGTTTGTTTAGCACATTCCATTCTGTGTCTTTTCTACCTTGTTAGTTCCGATCATTGGCCAGCACATTCCCCGATCGACCAGTAAAGCATAAAGGAGGTGGGGCTCGTGGTGGTATTGCAATTCTCAATGAGGAGGTCTAAATTTTATTTTCTAGTTATCGTTGTTCATGTTATTGCTTTTGTTTCTGTTAGTACTTCTATTTCTACCAGTTCTCCTATTTCTACCAGTACCTCTATCTGTAAAAATACTTCTACTTCTACCAATTCTTTTATTCGAGACCGTCTTAGCAGCATCGCAGGTCCCTGGGCAAATCAGTGTGCTGAGCCCTATAGTATTTATTTAAAGCAAAGTAAATCATACATAGTTCCGAACTGTGCCACAGACCCGTGGGGGCACGTGGGTAACTGCCCAGTGTGCCCATGCCTTAAAACGGTACTACGGTTATTTTTACCACACTTATTTCGACCAGTTCTACTAACATTTCTATTTCTACCAATACTTCTTTTTCAACCAGTTATGCTATTTCTACCATTTTGCTATTTCTACCAATTATGCCATTTCTACCAGTACTGCTTCTGTAACACATGCTTCTATTTCTACTAATACTACTATTTCTACCAATTCTTCTATTTGTTCCGATATTGCTATTTCATCTAATTCTATTTCTACCATTACTTTTATTTCTCCTAATACTGCTTTTCTGCCAATATTTCTGTTTTTACCAATACGTCTATTTTTACCTATACTACTATCTTTACTCATATTTCTCTTTCTACCAATAATAATAATGTTCGTCCGTCGTTGTCGACGATCACGAAGATGTCACCAAGGAAAAGAAAATGGTTCACGATGCGTCCGATTTTGGTCGATCAGGTTGATGCGTGCTCGGAAGGTCGAGTACTGGTCGTCGAGTGTTGGGAAGGTCGAGTGCTGGGAATGTAGGCAAGGAGTTGGCTCTGGACTTGCGCAACTCACGCTTTTTTTGTGTTCCTATGATCATATTCTATTCGTAGGAAGTAGCACCTCTGTTGGTGCTGCTCCGTCAAGCAGAGCGGTCCTGTGCTTGCATTTCCCTAATGTCGGGGTTGGTCAGAAAGCATTTTAGTCAGGCTTTGAGGTATATTTGAACTGCTTTTTCTGCCCACCTCGTGTGCACTTGCCTTCTGCTAATACTACTATTTCTACCAACACTGTTATTTCTTCTAATATTATTTCTATCAATAGGTAGCGAGCTGGAAGAATCGTAAGCAGCATTTCGTCCGTCTTTACATTCTGACTTCAAATGCCGCCTTGATGTCGACTTTACCTTTCAACCTTTCGGGATCGATAAAATATGAACACGAAATTGCTGACCTTGTGCCAAAATTTGAAACCAATCTGACACTCTATCGGTTACGACTTTGAGGGTTACAGTTGATCCGGTCAACATTCTCGTGAAATTAACGTGCAAGTGGCTGAGCACTCCACAAGCACATGTACCCTTAATGTAGTTCTCAGGGAGATTCAGCGTGACACAGAATGTGACAAGGCTGGTCCTTTGAAATACAGGTACTACTCATTTTTGCCAGATGAGTAGACTGAAGCAATATGAAATAAAGTATCTTGCTCAAGGACACAACGTGTCACCGGGAATTGAATTCACGACCTTTCGATTGTGAGCAGAATACCACAATACCACGTGCCTTCACGAGACCAATATTATTTCTACCAATACTTCTATTTCTACCAATTGTTGTATTTATACCAAGTCTCCTATTTCTACCAATATTTTTTTTACCAGCAATTGCATCTCAGTTAATCGTTATTTTATTTCTATCTACCTTTTCTGTGGTTTCTTCCAGTTTCCTGTTTTTCTTTGATCGTTTATCGTCCAATATTTCTGTAAAAGGCAAAGGGAATTCAACGGAGTTGCCCTTCCTGCTGAAGTAGCAACCAAATCAATTTAAAACAGATATGTATAGCCCCAAAGACGAAAATTAAATATTGCGCAAATCAATCTGAAATAACGCGTTGTGCTTGTCATCTTCTGAAATTAACGCATGGACGGATGGATGGATGGACAGACAGACAGACAGACGGGCGGACGGACAGATAGATAGATAGATAGATAGATAGATAGATAGATAGATAGATAGATAGATAGATAGATAGATAGATAGATAAAACAGACAGACAGACAGACAGAAAGATATGCAAACTGAGTGAGAGAGAGACAGAGAGAGAGACAAAGACAGGCAGAGACAGACAGACAGAGACAGAGACAGAGAGACAGAGGCAGAGACAGAGAGCGGGAGGGAGTGAGATAGATAGATGGATATATATATATACAGAGAGAGAGAGAGAGAATGAGAGAGAAAGAGAGAGAGAGAGGGGGGGGGAAGATTTGTCAAGATCAGACATCAGACAGTACTCACCATACTTGAATGAAAATTTGATTTTCGGCAAAATAAATGAATACAATTTATTGATAGTGGTAGTGAAAAAACTTGGCATTAAATCATTCTTAAAATCATGATAAAATGGCGGAAACAAGTTTATCATAAACGGTTCTAGGCATTAAAATAATTCTTTCTTCTATAGGAAGAAGGCCTGAAAGGAAGTTAGTTGATTACATCGACCAAAATGCTCAACTTGTACTTCATTTATCGACTTCGAAAGAATGAAAGGCAAGGTCTGCCTCGGCATAATATGAACTCAGAAAGTAATTCTACCAAGCACTTTATCCGGCGTGATAACATTGTATCAGCGCTCTGCCTTACTAACATCAAAATAACTCTTTAACTTTTGGCACAAGGCCAGTAAGTTGGGGTGGGGATGGGTAAGTAGATTACATCGGCCCCAGTACTTGATTGGTACTCATTTTATGGATCATGAAAGGATGAAAGGTAAAGCTGATCTCGGCGGAATATGAACCCAGAATATAATTCGGAAGCAAGACATATGCGAACATTTTGCATATGTCTTGCTTCTGTATGTTGGTTCCCTGACGATGAATATATGTGCAATTCCAGCACCTTTTACTTCTTTGGAGTAGGGTGCACATATATTTTGAAACATATGTAGGAATTAAAGGAACTTATTGTTTATATGCGTTTTGCTCCATTTATTATTATTCTTCATATCTACTCAAAATACATCACTTTAATTTGGTATTTCTTCCTATAAAACGGGTGTGATATCCTAGTTTTTTTGTGTGATTTTTGCTACCCATGGTAACTATTAACATATTTACATTGTCAAAGTTTTTTCGACCGAGATAATATTAATATATACATAAATTGATATATATATATGTATACCATTTACTAGTTATTCTTTTTGTATATTGATTTTTGGAATAAGGTTTTTGTGATATATTTGTTTTCTGGAGGGTGAGAGTTGAATTCTTCTTTGTTGAATTATTTAATAGTGACTTTTCTTTAAATTATATACATATATTTTATATTGGGAAATTTGATTTAGTATTGCTAAATTGAATTTTTCCCTGTAGGATTTGGAATTTATTCTCTATTATTATTATTATTATTATTATTATTATTATTATTATTATTATTATTATTATTATTATTATTATTATTATTATTATTATTATTATTATTATTATATTTTCTGGTTTTGAACGGTTTGGTGTTCTAGTGATTTTTCATTCTATTATTATTTGTTCGTTCCTGTCTGGTCTATGAACGATCTTTTTATATTTTTGTTGGTCGTGCCAATATGTAATTCCTGACGAGGAATCTAATTTCTATTTCAAGAGGAGTTTTTCGTTTTCATCTTTGGAATTAATTAGACTCCGAAACAATTTGTTAATTTTATATTGGATCTGTATCAACCTGGATTATAAATTAAAGACCGTCTACAAGTACATTTTTTCCTTTCCTTATACTTCATATCTATATCCATATATATATATATATATATATATATATATATATATATATATGTAGTGAAACTACCTCCCGCCATTAGATACAAACTACTATCGCCATTACATACAATCTTCTCATTTAAATATAAATAAATGCGAGCGTAGTAGAGAACCCATTCCTTCTCATCACGTGACTGATTATTATTCGAATCGGCAACTTCTTCGAACCGTTCCCGCCAGAACGCAAACTGACCAATCACGGCCCCTAATAAGGTCACGTGATAGAGTATATTTCTACCATCTGGTGAGCCAATTGTTTGTTATAAATAGCTTTAACTCGGCGGCCAAATTTGTCTCGGTCCAGTTTCTCTTTGAGAACTGTTCCGTGTACCACACGACAGCAGCAGCAGCCAGCGACCACTTCAGCAGCTTCATCCAGCCACGATCACCACCGCCGTCGCCACATCAGCAACAAGAGTCTACTACTACTATCCAGCATCATCATCATGACCAACACGATTCTACGATTACTACTAACCAGCAACAATCTCCACCAGCGTCTACACGACCTCCTATGTACACCAAACCCCCGCGGCACATCTCTCTCTTCGATTCTGTTAGGTGACTCAGCTTCACCACGGTAAATAAACAGACAAGAGTTCTTAAACAGACAAGAAATTCTCAGCCAGCGACGAAAATCTGTATAACAAGAATCACGGCCCGGCATCGATGCCACGACATCACAACTAGTGATCAGCACTGCCACACTCAGCCTCTCCTCACTTTCACATACAGAACTTTTCCTATAGTGTACTAACGAACTGGTATAATTGCTCACGTGTCATTTACTGACTCTCTTTCTCTCTGCTGTAATAACATACACACTCATGTATCACTCACATACACACTTTTCTTTGTACGACGGCCTGTCTTTGATTATGTTCTTATATGTCGCATTCACACTCTCACACAGACATACATCTTTAACACTACAATAAATATCTCTGTTATTCATCTTATACGGTTGTGGTCTTTCATTACTGGTCATCTATGTTATCGTCGCATAACATATCATGTATATCATCATTTGATATATATTTGTATGTTCGACCGTGTGACGCGTTTAAATAAAAGGAGTCCTCTGTTTTTTCCATTCGTCACCATTTCCCCTTTTTGAGTTCGCACGGTCGTCCCTTACATATATATATATATATATGGATATCTTTTATGGTAGTATTTACTTTACGATGAGTTAAGCCTAATGATAGCCACAGACGCCTCACACTGTGTCCAACGAATCCTCTAAATCCGACTTCGATTGGAAAATGCTCGGCCTTCCAGCCTACGCCTTCACGTGCCTCGAGGTGGGTTACATAACGGTCTATCTTTCGAGTCCGAGCAGCGTCCATGTTATCTTCATGAGAAACCGTCAACTTGACTATATTCACCACTTTCTTTCTTTCACACCACATTATACTGTAATATCCGATTTTTTCGTAACTTGGATGAGAAAGAATCCTTGGCACCCTGGTAAATCTGCAGCCACCTCCCAATAACCGTATATATAACGCGCGTAGGTCCAAGGAAGAATGCTGTAAATAACTGTATAAAATTATAGATGTGGAAAATCTCCCTTCTCCTGACCTTTATTAACATATATATATATATATATATATATATATATACATGCATGTATATGTGTATATATATGACCGCAGCCATTTGGCTGAAACACATAAATAAAAATTAAAAAAAAAAAAAATATATATATATATATATATATGTACGTATTCGTATGTGTGTGTGTGTGTGTGTGTTTGGGTATGCATATATAATGAATGAGCGAGTTCATGTAATCATAACAAAAACATACTCTTTGAGGGGCGAAACGGTCTAATTTCATATTTAAATACACCAGACAGAAGGAAAAAAGCACAGAGATTCTTTGCAGTCACAAAATATTAAAGAAATGTGTGTGTGTGTGTGTTTTTTTTATTGGCAGTAGATTTGTTTTGGAAAATAAAGCATTATTTGATTGGTTATAATTAATCTGCAAAGGTTGGTAAGTCGTGAGATTTTGAGTTCAATGTGTAAGACACCGACTGAGATTTGAACCATAGCTCTAAGAATATCCCAGTATAGAACTATGAACTCATTTATTTCCATAAAAGGAAAAGAGCCGCCACAAAAGGAATTAACATCTATGTGAATATGGCCTGACCGATCAGCACTGGTTGACTTGTTATGGCTGAAGCGGCAAAGCTTCAAAGGAAATAAGTGTATTTTCTCGTCAAACAGTCCGGCCAAAAATTCTAGAAAGATGATTGAGTGCTATAAGAAAGCTAGCAAATTCAGCTTAACTAGAGATCTCGCTAAGCTATCAACAATAATCAATGTTTTATACCTCAACGTGTTGTTCTCGCTCCTCGGCTTTCACTTTTAAGTAATCGACAAAAAAAAAACTAAACCTTTACTTGTGTCCAAAAGCACATTAATTATAAGCAATGATTTAATTTCCTTGCGCTGTCCTCATCATAATATCTAGCAAGTTATATGCAGAGGTTTCCTAACTGTTTTGCTCTTGGAACCTTGTTGTATCCTTTATTAGATGTACATTTGTAAATATAACAATGCAGATTAATGAAATATTTGCAAACTCTTTAGTGTGGTCATTATCTACACACACAACCTTGCTAACTTGTGAACAGCGTAAGAATATATAACAACCACACTAAAAGTGGTGTGTATGCAGCGGGAGACTGGATGTGTGGAAAGAAGGAGGTATGGGTGGGTGGGGGCAAGTGCAAAGGGTGGTATCTTGAATTTGTAGTGGTGTATATAGGGCTTAACGTTTAGGGGTTAAGGTGGGGAGTAACTCTCAGAGTTAATTTACCTAGAGGAATATAGACTTAGTGTAAATAGGCCAATATATAAATAAATATATTTTGTGGCTACGAACAGATTTCTACGTCTTTTCACTACACACACACACACACACACACATAGATATACATGTGTGTATGTATGAATGTATATATATATGTGTGCGTATGTATGTATGTATATGTATCAATGTACGTAGGGTGGATGAATGGATAGAAGGATTATATACGTGCGTGTATGTATATGACACACACACACATACACACACACACTCACACACACACACACACATATATATATATATGTATATACATATATACATATATATATACACATGCATACATACACACACAGTCACATATACACGCACATAGACATATTACGAAACAACAATTGTTTATTTATATACCCTGGTTTGAAACTAGGCAAATATTTGCTCAGAAGCTTCCAGTCACATCATATTGTGTCTATTTATTTTCTTTTATCATTTATCTTATTTATGTGATTTCTTAATGTAGTATTTAGTTTTGTTGTTATGACTTGAAACTATCGGTGTTTCAAAAGTGTTTTATTCTTCAATGACAGAATCAAAAATGTTTTCTGCCGTGATTTCTTGCCTTTGTGTTTTGTCATGGGGTGCACGCAGAACAGTGAGAATCCAAACAATAATGTATCTATTCATTCTTAATACATTCTGGCAAATCTGAACCTAACTATCTAATCGCTGACTTGTGTTCGTCATCGGAGAATGCTTCTTCCTTTGAGACGATACGTGTTTGTAACGCACGTATTTCACTGGTTCCCAGGTGTAAGAGGACCCAGAGACCTTGTTTGCTAACTCCTATAAACAAGATATAGTGCTCTCGTCAAGATTCATCGTCCGGTGGAGTAGCTTTGACTGAGTAGTAAAACGAGGTCGAAACATTGCGTTTCCCAAAGTTCCCTTATATCGTTGAATTGGTGAATTGCATGCGATATGAATATGCACTGTCTAAAGCAGGGTTCTCAACCATTTTTGTCTATGGACCCCTTTAATTACTAATCTATTCTGGAGTACCCTCATAGCTATTCAGTGTTCAAAAACTAGTTTTATAGAAACTTATTTCAAAATTCCTATTTCGTTTTTCACACATTGACTTGTGTAGATTGAACTAAGTAAAATGTTAGAGAGAGAAACTTCGCAGTTTCTTGCAATATATACCAATATATACATCTAAAGCAAAATTTCTTCAGAGGCTCTTAAAATACTATTGTGGATCTCCAATTTACAATTTTGTTTCGTGGACTTCCAAAAATTTTATATGCACCCTCAGGGGCCATATGGATCCTGGTTGAGAACTACTGGTCTAAAGGGAGGAGGTTTTCCGATGACGAACAAACACCGATTGGATATCCACGTTCGAATCTGGTAGAATGTATTAAGAACGAATAGATCTATTATTGTTTGTGTCCTTTGCTTTCTTGTTATCTTTGTTTGACTGTTAAGATTGCTGTCGATCAGAGATGTGAAGCATACAGCCTGTGGTAATGTTTAGTCGCACACCTGGCTCAATTTTATAAATAGTATATTCTATTATCTTCTCATTTTAAAATATTCTGTAAAATCTATATCGCTAGTATACGTTCAGAGTTGGAGACCAAATAAAGTCATGATTAACACCGGTTCCTATTAGTCAAATCAGTGCACCTTAGGGAATCTTTTGGTATCTCAACTAATGAAGAAGTTTATGAATCCGAATACCAAGCGATAGGAACTATTTTCCCTGTACTTTGCCAATACTCGTCGAATCGAACGAGAGTTTTTTTCTTTTTTCTTTTTAAAATTTACGTAGATGTTCATTCGAACAGATTCTAGTGATATGAACGATATTGAAAGGCTTTACAGCTGAGACAGTGCAATCTTTTTATGAAGCATTGGTCTTCTCAAATACTGTATGTATTCATATGGGCGATTTCCGACCCCCGTTATCAGGCTTATTATTCAAGCTGACTGTATCTGGCCCTCTCAGTATATCATATATTGATATAAATCATTGGTTCTTAACCGGAGTCCATAAAACGCTTGGGAGTCCACATAAGATACCGTTGTGAAAATTTATGTGCAATAAATTGGTTATACACAAAATATTTTAACAATTTTTTAATACAATTTCTTATAATATTTAATTATACAAATGTAATTGGATGTTTTAGACATCGAACGTCTATGAGTGTCCACTCGAGTAAAACAGGAATCAAAGGAGCCCATAGGTAAAAATTGGGCCTCTGATTTAGAAAACAGATTATCACCAGAGTAAGTTTTTGTGTTAATAGTACCTTATTTGCTTTGCTGGAGATATATCTGCAACAGCATGATAGTCACAACTTCACATTCTCAATGGTTGTGCATTCCTTCACTTTCTTAAAACCACCAACCAGCTTTTAGTGTCTTTAACAATGTACACGCGATGTATTTGATAATAAACTCCCAACAGCGATGTTTTCATCTGCGCATTGTTCATATAACTGAATTCGTGATGAAACGTCATCAAGGGAAAGCTTAGAAAGAATTAGATAGACAGATAAAGGGTTAACAAAATTATATACAAAAAAAAAGAAGTAAAATTATAAAACCTAAGAAAAACTTATGCACACACACATTTATAGACAGATAGACAGACAGACAGACAGACAGATAGATAGATAGATAGATAGATAGATAGATAGATAGATAGATAGATAGATAGATAGATAGATGTATTTCCTCTTTAAGGAGACTTATTACCGCAAAACCCCACAATCACTACGAAATCCTTAATGTGAAAGACCTAACCATTTGCAGTCACTTTTCCCACTTATCTCCCGCCCCGCTCTAATATTTCCAGAATAACCTACCACATACTACAAAAAAAATTACAATATTCACCAGTTCCCCTTCACCCTGTCATCATCCATACCATTTCTACTGGCCTTTCATCACTATCATTTGCCTACCATTGCTGTCATCACCCTCATTATGGTTGCCGTTCCCTCGTCATCATCACCAACAACACCATTGCTTTATTTATTTATTCGCCTGTTATATTTGTCATTTTCATCGTATTTTTATCTTTTGTTTTTTCTCCCCCCACCTTTATTTTGACATACATAATCACCATTGTCGTCATGGTCGTCATCATCGTCGTCATCGTCGTCGTCGTCGTCGTCGCCTTCGTTATCTTTGTCCTCATTGCTGTCATTTCATCATCGTTTTAGTCCTCATTGACGTCGCTTTTATTGCCACTTTGCCTCTCGATCACCACCATCTACTACTACTACTACTACTACTACTACTACTACTACTACTACTACTACTACTACTACTGCTGCTGCTGCTGCTGCTACTACTACTACTACTACTACTACTACTACTACTACTACTACATCACTACCACCACCGCCACTACTACTACTACTACTACTACTACTATCACTACCGTTACTATCATCACTATTAATACAACCAAAACCACCACCACCACCACTACTACTACTGCAATTGACCATATGTTTGTGTGGTGGAGTGCAGCGAGACTATTGTAGCGTTAAGGACGTTTCTGGAAGAAACGGAGTCGCCAAGAACACGACGCCAAAAGAAAAGGAATAGAAGGAATAATAGGAAGAGAAAGAAGGAAAAGGGGGAAAAGAAAGGAGAAAAGTTATTAAACATAGAAGCCAAAAAAAAAACCCCCAACAATTACAACAAAGTCAACAACAAACAAAACTATTAAAATGAAACCGAAAGAGAGGTGAGGTTAAAAAAAACAAAGTACAAAACAAACAAATCACAAAAAGGAAAGTCAGTTGTGGACGATATTTTTTTAAAACAGCGGTAAGTGAAAAGAGACCATCTTAATTTAATGTGTCAGAAGGTCCTGATGCAAGCAGGCAAATAGTTAATTAAATTTAGCTGTTGATACTGAAACTGCAAATGAGACGGTTACAAAGTGTGTTGGGGGCACAGCCCCCGAAAGCCCTTGTCTTCCGGCAAAACAATATAAAACGAATAAATAAATAAAAATTAGAAAAATATTAAACTTCCTGTAGAGCATATATATATATATATATATATATATATATATATATATATATATATATAACTTTGAATGATTTTACCGTAAAAAAAAGCGTATTCGTGTAAGGCAAGCACTAATGTGAAAGTTGCTATACAAACAACTAGCAATCAGAATGCTAATGGAGAAGCCAAAATATTCAAATCGTGTGAATTTTTGCAAAGTTCAGTGTTAATTCGTGTGTTTATTTCCGTTTCTTTATAAAACTAAAAAAAGTTACGTATTTTTTTAATGTAATTTTTCGGAGAACAACTCGGTTTCTTTTTTTTTTTTTTTTGTTATTCATTCCCATCAGCGAAATGCACATACATACCTCCATATACATACCTATACATACATATAGAAATCATACACACACACATACACTCACATACACACACACACGCGCATACACACACCACACACTTATCTACAGACGTATACATATACATATAAAAGCACATACATACATACATTCAGACAGACATACTGAAAGAATGAGGACATATTAGCAGAAGAGTATGTGTTAATAGAAAGTTCCAAGATGACAGTAACATTGATAATCAAAGCAGCCTGTTGTGGACCAACAACCGGATCACTAACTCTCACTTTGAAGGGTATGCATTTGCAATCCGGGAACAGGATATATAGTTACCAAATTCCTGATGCACAAAATGGACAGAGACGTGGTAAAAACATCGAAGTGTGATAGCTAATACAGATTTTATGGAGTTGACACTGAAGATATCTAAATCATAAGCAGTTGCGCCGAAAATTCATCCTGTTATCTAGTAATGATGTTGTGACCATGATACTGTACAATGAGAGTCATTAGAATGATAATCCTGAGGCCTAAGACGTAAGAATCTTTAGTGAGGTAGAGACCAAAATCATGTAAAATATCAAAGAGTACTTGTGGAACGTCCCTCTGAAAACTTCAATTAAATGCAAATATAACAGACCTGATATAATGAAATGAAATGGAGAAGAGAAACTATATACAGCTGTGGAAATCAATTGACCTGCGGATGTCAACATAGAGCTAAAGTTCAGTATAAAAGAAAGCAACAACGCAGAACTATTAAGAAATTTACAGCAACCCCACCTGGATTAAAAGTTCAAATTTAGAGTCGTAATTATTGGGGCACTAGGATATGAAACAAATAGCTTCAGTTCCAATCTTGACAAATTAAGATTCTCAAAATCAGAAAGGACAAAACTGATTACGAGACTACAAATACAAACTATCAATGGAACTATTGAAATATGTAAAACTGTCCAAAAGTTTAGTATATAAGCGCAAATTCACATGTCAAGACATGCAACTCTGTGTGAGTATACATACATAAAATATACAGATCTGCGCATGTACTGACTCCATATATTTGCACATATGCACACATAAATGCACTACGCTGTTGATGCTGTCGAAATTCTAATGACGAAACTTTGAATCTAGGTCAGAAACTGGCTCTTTCTCCATTGGCAAGAAATCTATAAATAAAACTACGCATCCGCACGCGCACACACACACACACACGCACGCACGCACGCATGCACGCACGCACACACACACACACACACACACACAGACACGCACACACATGGACTATCGAAAATAAATGCTACTCAACACATTTGGTAGGATTTATTTAACAGTTTGATTCTGCTCCATACAGCTTAAAGTTTCGTAGGTTCATCAAACGAATCTAACCCGCCAGGCTCGAATATGTTTCACAGTCTCCGTCTACCAAATTCGCGGGGTATTCTTTAGAAAACACCCAATATGTCGAATAATGGGATCGAACTTGGTTCAATGTGGTTTCAGAAATGAATTTTGTGACCACACAACCAGCCATACCTTCGCCTGATTTAAGATTGAAACCCCGACATCGTCTTGGCACGCCAGGAGTTTATTTCCTGGTCTATCGTATCCATGTTAACTGCTTAGTTCTTGAAAAATACAACTGATCCTACAAGAAGTTAGGGCGTGGCCATGACTTGAAGACCAAGCGAATGAGAATATCTCAAAATCCACGATAACAGGCAGCATATGTTCGGACTGTGATTCCGCATAAAGTGGGGCGGGGTTATGGTTTGCTTTTTAAATACAACCATATGTAAAAGGCCATATATAGTTAGTGAAGAGGTGTAGTCTATTAAAGCAACGCCCAATACGTAGAGTAGAAACAGAACTTAAAGAAACAGTGTGATATTTCCTCCAGCGAGAGTAAAATATGAATTAATGAATAGAGGAGTGATACGTGAGGTCGAAATTCATCTGACATTCTCGCTAATCGCTACTGGGCCGACATTTGGTCCCCCTTCGATAATGCAGCACATCCATAAGAAATTTTATCTCAGACAATAACCGCAGTAACTTGCATACCGACATTAAATATACATAGTGTTGTATTTCCCTCGGATGACTCGCAGAGATAACACAACGAGTTATACAAATTTAACTATTACATTTATTATTCAATTACATACAAAGAACGCACTCACCCAATGTTCATTATGAATAAACAAGTCATGTCCGCCATATATATATCAATGACATTTTACCACGACAGTCACACAAGACAACAACAATGAAACAATGAACTCAGACGAACCACGGTGACACACGGAACGTCAAACGAATGACATATCCAACAGTCCATATAACACCTCCCCACT
Organism: Octopus bimaculoides; assembly: GCF_046866305.1. Lineage (NCBI taxonomy): Eukaryota > Metazoa > Mollusca > Cephalopoda > Octopoda > Octopodidae > Octopus > Octopus bimaculoides. The sequence continues at coordinate 36,706,360 of NC_142936.1, read as the reverse complement.
GAAATTGATGCTACACAAGAAGTATCAACAGCAAAGTCTCTCTTGGGTTTTACGGGTTCTCTTGGATCGTCTTGAGTTGTCTGGTCCATACTCTGGAACGGGTAACATGGCCTTGGGTCTGGTTTGTCTTTGAGTTAGTGGCACAGTTTCCGAGATCTCCATCGGGTGATCTGTTGCAAATTCAAATACAGTGTTTTCTGCATCACCAGGTTCATTGTCTTCCTCAGTTGTGTACCGCGGTCGCAGCTGTTCCCAGTGTCGTCTCCACATCGGGTCATGAGGTATGACCTTCACGTTAAAGCAGCGAGTACCCAATGACTTCTTAATGATTGCTGGTACCCATCGGGGATCTTTGTCTCGGCGAGGTCCATAGTATAGTGCATACACAGGAACTCCGGCCTTGTACTGCCTAACTTTAGCGACATCAGCCGAGCTTGGAGTCACCTGAGACTTATCTGCTTCCTTAGACTGTTTGCCTTGAGCAATGTATGCTGGCGATGGCAGCAGAGAATCAATCCTTGTTCGTATCTGTCGGTGATTCAAAAGTTCACTTGGAGAGAATCCACAGGATGTCGGTGTTCTCCGGTACTGCATCAAGAATTCTTGAAGTGCTCGTGTCGGCGGAAGAGAAGACTTCCTCAGAGCTTGTTTGAAGGTTTGCACCAAACGTTCTGCTGCTCCGTTGGTAGCTGGGTGGTAAGGTGCCCCTGTCAGGTGTGTGATCCCACGTTCTTTGCACCAGCTCTGGAACTCCCCAGACGTAAAAGTTGGTGCGTTATCGGTGACCAGTGTGTGAGGAAATCCGAAGTGCGCAAAGTCTTCCTCAAGCAGATTTAAAGTGGCTTTGGAGGACGTGGAGGAAGTAGGATGAATGCATGGGTACTTGGAATAAGCATCTGTGATTACCAGCCAATCTCTACCCATAAAATTTATTGCGTGGTCTAGGTGTAAGCGGCTCCACGGCTTTTCTGGTAACATCCATGGGTGAACTGGAGGCTTAGATGGCTGCCTTTGATGTTCGTTACACGAATCACATCGTCGACTGGTTATCTCTATAGCAGCATCGATACCAGGCCAATAAACAGCAGTTCTTGCTAGTTGTTTCATGCGTTCCATGCCAAAGTGTCCGAGATGCAGAAGATTGAGGATCTTTGGCTGCAAGCTATGTGGAATCACAACTCTAGATGCATGTATAAGGCATCCATGACAGATACTAAGTGAGTTTGATAACTTACGGAACTTGTTGACTTCGTCATTGATCTCCATGTTCTTTGGTGGCCAGCCTTCACGGACATAGCGCATCACTGTAGATATCACTGGATCTTTCCCTGACTCTTGACGGAGGAGATTAGCATCCACAGGTTGGACTTGAATACTAAGAGCTTTGATGGCACACACCATGTCTATGTCTTCACCATTTTCCCTTCTGTCAAAGTCATCGTCATCACCAAATGGCAAGCGACTGAGGGCATCAGCATTGCCATGATCTGCTGATTTCCGATATTCAATGGTGTAGTCAAACTGGTTCAGCCACGGGGCCCATCGTGCTAGTCTGTTAGCAGCGAGAAGTGGCGTCCCTTTCCTCGGACTGAATAGTGATGTCAGTGGCTTGTGGTCAGTCACGAGTACGAATTTACGACCGTACAAATACTGGTAAAACTTCTGCAAGCCAAATATGATAGCCAAGGCTTCCTTTTGAATTTGGCTGTAGTTACGCTGTGCAGAAGTGAGAGTCTTGGACATATTGGATATTGGGCGCTCGCTTCCATCAGGATAGCGGTGAAACAGGACTGCTCCAATACCAACGTTTGATGCGTCACAAGCCAATCCCAAAGTTTTGTTTGGATCGAAGTGTATCAGAACTTGACTTGATGAAAGTACATTTTTCAAGTGATCAAAAACTGACTGTTCCTCATCTCCCCACTTCCAAATAGTTGACTTTTTTGTAAAGCAATAGAGTGGCTCTGCTATACTGGCTAGGTTTGGGATAAACTTTCCATAAAACTGAACTGAACCTAGGAAAGATTTCAAGCTTGATTCGTTCGTTGGAGATGGCATCTTTAAGACTGCTTCGACCTTGGATCCCTTCGTGATCCCTTCAGCCGACAAAATGTGTCCAAGGTATTCTACACTGGGTAGTGCAAACTGGCACTTTTCACGGCGACATCTGAGTCCATTGTCGTTTAGACGTGTGAGCAGACACTTTAGGTTGTTTAGGTGACTGTTTGCATCTTTCCCACTGACGAGCATGTCATCCTGGAAGACGGCCACTCCAGGTAGATCATTGGTCAGGTTTTCCATGATCTCCTGAAAGTAACCAGGTGCTGACTTGATTCCGAAAGGGAGTCGTTGTTGCAGGAGTACTCCACGGTGAGTGCTGAGTGCAAGTCTGCGTTGACTCTCTGGAGCCAGCTTGATCTGATTATAGGCATCAGCAAGGTCTACTTTGTATATCCGAATCCACCTCCGAGTTTCTGCATCAGTTCAGCAGGGAGTGGCATTGGATGACGATGATCAGCAAGTTGGTCATTGATTCCCACAGAGTAGTCACCACAAATTCGTAGTTTGGGTTTCAGGTTGCTTGAAGCGTGTGCTTTACGAATCGGTACCACTGGCGTTCCGTATTCGTTGAACTGAACTGGCTTCCAGATTCCCTTGGCGATGCCTTCTTCGTAACCTTTGGCCAGGTCATCACGAAGAGCAAACGGGACCGGACGTGCCTTGTGAAAGACTGGTGTTGCGTCCGATTTGAACTTCACTTCCAGTTCAAAGTTCTTGAGACATCCCAATTCTTGCTTGAAAAGATCTGGAAATTCATCACACATGTTGTGACAATCTTGCTGCAGGGAAACATAGGGCTCACTTGAGGTCTTTGGATATATCCCTTCTGCACCTTCCCTTGGCTTGGCTGTCTATGCTTTTCAAACCTAGAGCAGTGTCTACAGAAATTCCCAGAGTCTGGATAGCATTTCGACCCAGCAAATTAAGATCAGAGATCTTGGTGACTATGTAAGGTATAAGATCCTGCTTACTAGTTGTTGGATCCTTGGTTTGGCCCATGAAAGTTCCTAGAACAGGCAGGTCATGCTTGCTGGCAGATTCATAGCGATGCTTGACATCTTGCAGCTTTGGTCTTCCAAGTTGTTTCCAGACTGACAAGGAAACAAAATTGCCTGTAGTAGCAGTGTCCAATTCCATTGTGAACAGTCTGTTCTGGATTGTTACTGGCACAATTAAACTATGAGCATCTTGGTAAACTTCACCTAGGATCGCCTTGACTAGCTCAGCTTTTGTGATTCTTTTTACAGGAGTTTGTGAATGACCATTGCGTTGCTGGTGTTGTTTTTTTCTACACACCGCTTGTAAATGTCCCTTTTTGTCACAAAAATGACATTTGGATTGTTTGAAAGGACAGTCTGTTGCTTTGTGGGCCTTTCCACATCGGTAGCATTTCTCCTGGTTTGTGGAATAAGACTGCTGATGTTTCTTTTGAAGACTCTTATTCTTGTTCTGTTGGACCTTGTACACCTGCTTGGTTTTGGAACCGTAAACAGTTTCTTTTGCAACCTTTGCTGCGTCTTCAGTCTCGATGGCAACTTGGACAGCACGGGCAAAATTTAATTCTGTGTCTTTTATCTTAAAAAGCGCCTTCAGAACCGCTTCATTATTGACTGAACATATGAATCTCTGTCTCAGAGCTTCATCCTGTGGGTTGGTGATCGCTGGAAAATCACAGGTAGCTGCATCCTGGCGTATACGTGCTGCCAGCTCCTGGAGAGTTTCGCCTGGCTTCCGCTGCATATCACTCCAAAACTTGAAACGCTCTCTCACAATGAAAAGTTTTGGGTCGAACTGTTCTTTCATGAAGTCAACGATTTCGTCCATTATCAAGTTGTTGATATCTTTAGGCGGATTTTGTTGGGTAGCCAGGTTAGCAAGTTGCTTGTAAACAGTCGCAGTCTGATTGGTCAGGAACACTTGTGCCATGCGTTTTTCAGGTACAGCATTAGCAGCCACAAACGTACGGAATCTTGACCAGTAATCAGGCCATAGTTCTGTCGCTGAATCAAATGCAGCAAATGGTGGAATCGACACTGTTGTTGAAGCAGCTGAAAAATAGCCACTAGAATCGCCTTCAACTTGTCGAGCACCAAACAGTTTTAACAGAGCGTCCATATCTCTCTGATGTTGTTGCATTTGCTTGTCCATTTGTTCCCTAAACAATTTAATAAGTTCTACTGTCTGTTTTTCAGCCATTGTTATTACGATGAATAATTTTACGGTAAAGTAAGCATGTATCCTATCGTCGACGCCAATAAACTCTGTTGTATTTCCCTCGGATGACTCGCAGAGATAACACAACGAGTTATACAAATTTAATTATTACATTTATTATTCAATTACATACAAAGAACGCACTCACTCAATGTTCGTTATGAATAAACAAAAGTCATGTCCGCCATATATATATCAATGACATTTTACCACGACAGTCACACAAGACAACAACAATGAAACAATGAACTCAGACGAACCACAGTGACACACGGAACGTCAAACGAATGACACATAGATGTGTATATGTATGTACGTATGTATGTATGTATGTATGTATGTATGTATGTATGTATGTATGTATGTATGTGTCAGTCTATATGTGTACATATGGCCTAGAGGTTAAGGTGTTGCACTTACGATAGCGATATCGTAGTTTCGATCCCAGACCGGGCGGCGAGTGGTGTTCTTGAGTGAAATATTTCATCTTCCGTTGTTCTGCGATCATTTCGACTTCTGATGCGTGGCACAGTCTTGAAACTTGTACAGGCAATGTCAATTTGATGGAGTGTGGAGCTTATACGCGTCACAAACATTTGACTACCATAAACAAGGCATTTGTGCAATTGTTCAGTTAGAAATTGCAGAACCATCAGCCATCGTTTAATGAGAGGAGAGTCCAAAATACACATAACCAAATTGTTGATATACCAGCTTCTTCGCTGCGGATGTTTTAGCAGCCAATAATCAATACTGAAATAAATCTATCACTAACAGCATCTTAAGATGAACCGAGCCCCGACTATCTATGGTAATTTTGTCGTGCATTCAATGCATCAGAAATTCTTGGCAGATGTTGTGTGTGTGTGTGTGGTGTATACGGAGCAAATAATTCAGGAGAAAATATTTGCGAAGATATTATTGACTATCATTATCTAGCGTAACAATTAGAAATGATAACAATGGAATCAATAATATAGGCGATTGCAGGCCCCAAAAAGCATTAAATAACTGAAGGATTAAAACTGATCAAAGGACATACTAAGTATGTGTACCTGCTGGAAATAAAAGTCAAATCTCTTATTTAAATCGCCGAAAAAACTGATGATAACTAAGGAAATCAACCGTCTGCGGGCAAACGGGCTAGGACAATTTCAACACACATTCAAGTATTTGGACTCACGTGGACCGGGTTCTGGACTGGCATTATAGCCTTACTTTCCTCAGCACGCGTTACCATGATGGAAGAGCAATTGTCCTAGCCCGTTTGCCTGCGAACGGTTGATTTCTGTAGTTATCATCAGTTTTTTTAAAGACGATTTAAATAAGAGATTTGACTGTTATTTCCAGCTGGTAGACATACTTGGTATGTCCTTTGATTAATTTTTTATCCTTCAGCTATATATATATATATATATATATATATATATATATATATATATATATATATATATATATACATATATATATATCATATATATAAGGTGTCAGTCCGAGATGAAAGTAACAGTCTCCAGTCAAATTTCCCACGTCTATCTATCTATCTATCTATCTATCTATCTATCTATCTATCTATCTATCGTATGTATCTATATACATATATATATACGAGTAGGTACCCCAAAGTAATCGGAAACGTTCTCGGTGGGCTCTGTAGGACAAGCCCATCGTAGTTCAGGCTTCCGCACCTAAAAGTCACTTGATGCAACCCTTAGGCATGAGTCTGCCGACCGGCGTCGTCCAGAAAAGTCGTACTACCACGTGCTGCGTCTTTGTTTTGTAGTGCTTTGTAGTGTTTGTCGATTTTTTGCGATGGTTAAAACGAAAGGAACAACGTGTTTCCGTGATATTCTGTTTTCTGCCGGAGCAGATGGCAGCCGAAACAGTTGTCATGTTTCAAAAGCTTACAAGGACGCTGCCATGAGTAAAACACAAATTTACGACTGGTTTTCACACTTTAGGAATGGTCACTTGTCGCTTGAAGACCAACCTCGCTCAGCGCAACCGCCGACACCTCGAACGAATGAAAACATCACGAAAATTCATAAACTGATCTTGGAGGACCGTCGCCGATCAATTGACGAACTTGGTTCCCAGTCACATGGGTCTGGGTTCACTTCCACAGAGTGGCTCCTTGAGCAGGAGATTTCTACTATAGCCTCAGGCCAACCAAAGCCCTGTGAGTGGATTTGGCAAACAGAAACTGAAAGAAGCTCGTCGTATATACGCGCGTGCGCGTGTATGCGTGCGTGCGTGTGTGTGTGTATGTCTGTCTGTGTGTGCGTATGATGTCTGTGTGCGTGTGTGTGTAATTTTTGTACTGAAATATGTACAGGGGTTTTTTAGACAATCAATCACTGTTGTGGGTCATATTGCTTTCAGTTGTTCTCCCTATATAACCCCAAGCCTGCTCTTATCTGATATGATCCTGGAAACATAAGAACTTAAGAAAGAGTTCTAGTCGTGACCATCTCATCCGATTTTAAGACACAGCATGTCTTGAAATGCATTATGAAATGTGTTCTTCCTGGGACGTATAGCTGAAGGAAAAGAAGAGATGGTTATATTGGCAGTGGAAATATCAAAGATTGGCACTAATCCTCCTCCCCCTCCTACTACTACTACTACCACCACCACCACCACCACCACCACTTTCTCTGCTTTGTTTCCTCTTAATTTACGACACGTCTGTTCACAAGAAAAACAGTGAGGAAGGAAAAAATGAAATGAAGATAAAAGACTATATAGGTGTGTGTGCGTATGCGTAGGTATATGTATATACGTGTGTAAACATAGATCTGTGTGTGTGTGTGTGTGTATATATATATATATATATATTTATATATACACACATACATACATATATATATATACACACACATACACTTATAAATGTATGTATGTATATATATTAATATATATACAGAGAAAGAGAGAGAGAGAGAACAGAGAGAAGGAGAGCGGAAGAGAGAGAGCGTGGGTGAGTGAAAAGAGAGATGTAGTGGCATGTTATAATGCATGATTCCAGGCATATGTGAAGGCCAGGCTAATTATTCCAGTGTACTTAGACAACCCGAAACACCATGGATCAAGCGATGACTGGGGGACTGTTGATCAAATTAATATAGTTTGTTCAAGTGTGTGAGATGATGATATACCCTTAATACACTCTAAATATTAGTGTATTGAGGCATACATAGCAATTAACTAGTTATGTATGGAGTTGTTGCTATTTATCTTTTTTGTTTTATTGCTGGGGCACTGTCTCGAAGAATTTTTAGTCGAATGAATCGACCTCAGTATTAAATTTGCTTTTTGCTAAGCCTGGCACTTATTCTCTCAGTCTCTGTTGCTGAACTGCTAAGTTACGGGGACGTAAACACACCAACATCGGTTGTGAAGTGGTGGTGAGAGACAAACATCAACACACACACATATATACGACGTGCTTCTTTCAGTTTCCGTCAACTAAATCCACTTACAAGGCTTTGGTCGGCCCGAGGCTATAGTAAAAGACGCTTACGCAACGTGCCACGCAGTGGGACTGAACCTGAAACCATGTAGTTGGAAGGCAAGCTCTTTACCACGTAGCCACGACTGCGCCTATTGCAGATAAAAGATTCAGGTTGTGGATTTTTGGATACTTTTTGGTTATCTCACCCCCATTAAATTTGGGTTATCTTCCCGTTTTACAAGAGATATCGGTACTTTTGGTCATCGACCTTAGCTAAAACAAATATTTAACCCTCAATAAAACAAGAAAAATGAAAAATTAATAAACATGAAAACTGAAAAAATTAAACATCTTATTGAATCTGATAACATTTTTATAACAAATCATACCATACGTATAGAGGAGTCCAAACGTCAACAATGCGTTGAAGTATTGAATCAAAAGGATCTCCGGGTTCAGTCCTACTGCGTGGCACTTTGGGCAAGTGTCTTCTATTATAGCCTCAGGCCGACCAAAGCCAATATGATTGGATTTAGTAGATGGAAACTGAAAGAAGCCTGTCGTATATGTGTGTGTGTTTGTCTCCCCCCCCCCCCTACCATCGCTTGACAACCGATGTTGGTGTGTTTACGTCCCCGTAACTTAGCGGTTCGGCAAAAGAGACCGATAGAATAAGTACTAGGCTTACAAAAAATAAGTCCTGGGGGTCGATTTGTTCGACTATAGGCGGTGCTCCAGCATGGCTGCAGTCAAATGACTGAAACAAATAAAAATAATAAAAATAAAAAAAGAATAACTCTTTTAATCCAATCTCTTGTCGCCACATTAACTCGATTTTTTAGTGGGGAGATAACCCAATTTTTTAATGGGGGTGAGATAACCAAAAAGTACCAATACTTGTTGTCAATGGCGAACATTTGTGGTTTGGGTTCGAATCATGACGGGGTTAGGCTGGCCTCAATCTTTCTATGGACCTATCTCAAAAAAGTGTCAACCAAATAATGCTTTTATAACAGATTACAAGATTCTTCCAATTTAAGTTGGTCTTGAGGAGCAGAGCGGCGGTGTGGTACATGCTGTAGAGTATTGCACGAAATGTGTGTGTATGATTATTGCCTCACCTTGTCCAGACGATAACAGTCTCACATTCAGCCTTATCGTGTTGATTTACTTCCATTCCTGCTTGGGCGCGGATAGTTGCCAAGCATCAATCGCTGTAGGATTTTATAAAATATAAAACGGATCAAGAAATAACATGATAGTGAGAAATCTGTGTTATTTGATTTCATGGAAAAAAAAAATTTGGACAACATTTTTGCCACACCTTCGATCACCATGGTAGATTTCCAGTGACGAACATTGCAAGACGACTGGTAACATTGTAACTGCAAGTTTTTGTCAGAGTATCTTTCTTCAAGAACAGCTGCCTTCATCCATGGCTTTGTCAAATGCACGCACACACACACACACACGTGTGTGTGTGTGTTCCTTCTATAACAGGTATAGACCGAACTATCGGTTGTTTTACACTAGTCACAATGCGCTTCCAATTATTTCTTGATTGCGTCTTTCTTTTCCACTTTCGTCCAAGTCGTTTAATCACATCGTCTTCCCATTTTCGTGGAGGTTTTCTGAATGCTCGTTTCTGATCTATCGGATACCACTTGTCAACTGTATAAGTTCCCCTTTTGTCTGTGAACCTTGTGACATGTCTGGCCCAGTGGGAATTGTGCTTTCAGTATTCTACGATCACGTCGTTCACCACGCTTTGATATAGAATTACTTTATTTTGAATATGCTTTTGCAGTGATGTTCCTAGCATAGATCTTTCCATGTCCTTTTGCGTCGTATCCAATCGATATTCTTCTCTCTTCGAGTAGCCCACGTCCCACTTGCATTTAAGATCGCCGGTAGGAAAGAGGCCATTGAAGAGACGGGTACGTATGGTCTTGACCAGTTTTGTTTTGAGAACATCTTTAATCGAGGTAAATACTCTCCATCCTACCTTTATTCTCCTTGAGATTTCAGTGTTCATGTCTCGGCGCGTATTTACTGTGTACTGCAAGTATACGTATTCCGTTACCTTCTCGATTTCATTGCTTCCCACTTCTGTATTTTGTTTTCAAACGGGTCATTTTAAGGCATACTATTTAGCTATAGGTATCCATCTCTGTCAACACGGCCTGCAACTGATCTGTAGTTTCGGAGATGAGTACAATATCATCTGCGAATCGGAAGTAGCTCACCGTTCAAAATCACGCCGCCTGTCTAATCAATGTTTCTGATGAACATTTCTTGACATGCAGTAAAGAGCTTTAGCGAGACGCTCTTCTCAGTTGAATCCCTTACAGGTAGCAATAGCAGAGCTATATCGGTAGGGCATCCTGAGTTCGTACCCCATAGCAGTTTGTGTATTGCGCCTCGACTCCTTGCATTTCCAGAAATTTCAGCACTGCAAACATTTCGGCGAATATCAAGGACTTTTCGTCGTCTACGAAATCGATGAACGATCATAGACTGGAAGCTGATGCACGTTGCTGAGAGAAGGAAGAGTGTAAAACGATGCAAAAGGGAGATGATACTCTATAATATAAGAGGACGGCGCTTAAGAGCAAGGATGGGTTGACGGTGACAGACAAAAAGGAGATGGAAGAGGCATACAAAATTTTCTACACCATCCTTTTTATATCATAGGTGAAAATCGATTTTCGCCGTCACAAATGTTGGCAGATGTGCCACTTGTTTTGGTAAAGGAAATTGAAAATGTCGTCAAGCGGATAAAACTCCAGGAAAAGATGACATAAGAAGGGAGGAGTTAAGAAGTAGAGAAGAACTGTGGAAACTCTCGTTCTATGGTTCAATGGTTATCTGAAGAGGAGTAAAATACTCTCGCTATTTGGGAAGGAGTCAGAAACCATCTTGCTTCATAAGAAGAGTGATAAAGTAGATCTAAGGAATAATCGCCCTATATGCTTCTTCCTTTACCTCTATAAACTATTTACGAAAGTCATAGTCATCAGACTATCGAAACACCTCAATGACTAGCAGCCGAGGGAGCAAGCAAGTTCCCGTGTGAATTACAGTACGATGTATCACATATTTAAATGAATACAGCGTGCCTCTGTGCATATGTATGTATGTGTGTGTGTGTGTGTGTACACACACGCAATACACACAAAAAATCGGTTTGAAGATTGAAAATACACGTAGGTCTTATAACGAATTATAATTTTTTCTTTAATTTTGTTACAATACTATACCGGTTTCAACGATTTTGCTTTGTTTTTAAATAGTAATAAAAAAAAAATACGATGAAAACTTAAAGGAAAGTGAATTCACAAGAAAAAGTTTCAAAGCGATAAAATATTCTCAAAACTCATATATTCAACAAGTTTCAGAGTAAAATTACAGGATGAAAATTCAAGTTTTCATTAAGTTTCATAGAAATAAGAATTGATGAAAGTTTAACTGTTCGATAAATTTCATAGCAGTAATAAATACATGATAGAAATTTGAATGTTCAATAAGACTCATAGCAATAAATTATATTAGCAATTAGATATAATAATTAAAATATATTTAAGAAAATGTTTTGTGAGCTTTATCCTGTTATGTGAAGTAGAACTGTTTGTCGTTTGTTTTATTAGTTCGAATGTTTCAAGCTGATATTGCCTCGTATACATTAGTTGTAAGACATAGTTTCAAGTCCTAATTGGTTACTTAAGACGTCGCTTGCGTAGCCTGACGTTCTGTTTGGCCAACTGCTTGGGGACGTCCGATCACTTGTTATTGTCCAACTCTCCGGTTAGCTAACGGTCTGAATGTCATTTGCTTATCAAATGACCTGGTCACCTGTTTTGTCTGACAGTAGACTAACGTTCCGGTTGACTGATTCTCGTATGAAATAAATTTTCAGTCAATGAAATGTATAACAGCATCGCCCTTTTTCTTCTTTCTTTCCCTCATCGTTTAGTTTCAACCAGAAACAATCCGGTTGATCACTCTTAGCATTATGTCAGCAAAGAGGGTGGTAAAAGGCAATTACACATCTTTTAGAAATTTTCTTGCTGTGAAACTTTTCTTGTGCATTCTCTTTCTTTTAAATTTTCATCTTTTTCTTTAGGTGTTTTTTTTTTATTAGGAAACAAAAGGTTGTTGAAACCAGTGTGATGTTTGATAATTTTTTTTTAAATAAAAAGAATATATCATTTTAAAAGAAAATATCTAGTTTATACAGGCACTGAGCAGAGTGGAAACCAAGGCACAACTCTGAGGGAACCCAGATCAAACTAGGGAAAAATCAGATGCTGAGCTCCCAATCTGAACTGTACAGACTGTTCCAGTGTACAAGGCTATCATCAGCCCAGTCAGTTGAGAAGGTATACACTGCAGCCCCAGAATCTTCCAAAGCACATCTCTGTCCACTGAGTCAAACATCTCCTTCTGAAAGGTCCGCTTGCGTTCAATGAGTACGCGAAGAGCAAGGATCCTATCAATTGACCTCTTTGGCGTGAACCTCGACTGCTCAAGCCACTGAAACGCAAGAAGATATTTCACTGTGCAGAATGATCCTCACAAAGACCTTACCAGGCACTGAGAGAAGTGTAACAACTCAATAATAGTTACAGTCGTCTTTACCTTTCCAGAGTGGGATAATTATGCCTCTCTTCCAGTTAGGCGGTATTATGATGCTGTTCCAGACTGACCAGATGATCTGCCGACAGAACAAGACTGCAGCAGACTCACCTTTCCTGATCATCTCCCCATAGGTGCCACAAACACTGACTGCCTTTCTGGTCTTCAGCTGATTTGCCACTGTACGAACCTCATCTTTGGACAGCAAATTATAACGTGTATGGATTGAATACTTGACCGAAATGTGGCTCGATCAAGTTGTGATGCGCTCATTGTTGAAACTAGGATTACAGACCTAAATTTTGCTGATGACGCAGTTATTCTTGCTAAGTCTTTGGATGTCTAAAAGAGCATTCTCCTTTCACTGAGTGAGGAAATGGAACCACTTGGCCTTAGAGTTTCTTGAGTAAAGACAAAGATCCAGTCTTTTAATGGCTTTTTGGTGGACTCCACCTTATGGCTTAAAGCCAGCTATTAATGTTTTGACAACTTGAACACTACATCAGAAGTAAACACACATCCACACAATCTCCATCCCACAGTCCCATCTGCAACTTTCAAAATCCTACCAATTGTCAACTGGGAGGATCTACCTTTCAAATGCCATGCTGTATAGAGCCATTTTCACACCACCCAATGGTATAACAAGATTTTACATGGGTATGACAGCCAACAACTTCAAGAGGAGATACTTGTAGGATATGCACTCCTTCACATGCAGGCACAGGGAAAACTAATTCCTTGTCCTGCTACACTTGGAGACTATGTGACCACAGCAACAACTCACGCAACATCAATTGGAGTATATTTACAGGGTCTCACCTTACTTGCAATTGTCAATTCTGCCTCTGAAAAAGGCTGTACAGATTCCAGCAGCTGGTAATATCCATCAATGCAAAGACTTGAGTTTCATACTGTTCTCACAGAAGACAAGCACTTTTAATATATTTCAAACCATTGATCCCTGATAATCTTGATACACCGCCCTCAACCAGGCTACCTATATTTGTTATCCATACAGACACTATCAACATTCTTGCATCTCAATGATCCAGCAGACATGCCACCTATATCTACATCAAGCAGCACACACTGATGACAAAATGGCATTCATCTATTGTCACTGAGTTATTATTACGTCCATGTGACTGGAACTGACCACTGGATGTTAAACTTTTTCTGTTATGCAGAAGCCACTCCTTAACATCTCATACCTTAAGTAATAATGCTATGCTTCATTGACTAAACAACATTAATATCCATGTGGAGGGTTAGAGCAATTATTACAACAATGTGACCCAAACTGACAAATGGAGGTTAAATTCTCTAAGAAAGAAGCCAACTTGGTTTTTCTCCATTTTGTCTAAGGAATTGGTTATGTTTTCTTCAAATCCATGAAACTTGAAACATGAGGAGTTGGAAGGGCATCCAGCCATAGAAATCATGCCAAATCAGACTGGAATCAGTGCAGCCTTCCACCTTGCTAGCCCTGGTTAAATTGTCAAACCCATGCCAGCATGGACAATGGACACTAAATGATGATGATGATGAATTCCAACTACGTGTTAAGTGCTACTTTTTTTGTTTGTTTGCTCACTAACGTGTGTGTGTGTGTGTGTGTGTTCGGTGCATCTGTAAACTTTTGCAGCATGACAGTCCCCTTCTGCTATAGACAACAGGAGATTGCAACAATTACAGCACCATCTACCACTGCTATCCCTAAAACAAAATCAAATAATGCTGATGCTACCAGTAAATATTTAATTGTTCTTTCAGCCTACTTCAAAGTATATGGGTTGGTTTCAATGTTGCTGTCATTATTGGCTATTTTACAGTGGACTCCACACCAAGGACAGTTGTAAACACCCAAACACCTAGTTTACAACTGGCTGACCATTTAGTTGTTCTTTACTCTCACCTCAGGACTTTCTTTCACACATGAGTGTTATGCATATAATAAAACATTCTCTACTATTCACTGATCCCTGCTATGTTGTTAAGTTCAATGTCAGTCAAAGAGTACACTCCTGATATTCCACCATCAGTTGAGATATTGTATAGTTTCATCCTCATGTCTAACTTCTTCAGGACCTCAAACTTCAGGTGCTTCTTTTTATGATGCACACTCCATACCTTGTGTAGTATTAATTCCACCCAAGTTGCACAAATACTACTTTACCACTGTTTCAATCATAAATGCAGTGAACCAGTGTCAGGCTCACCTATAACCCACAATACCATTGTACATAAAATTCAATTAAAAAATAAATATAAACATGTCTTTGTGGTTTGCAATATCATGTATAATCACAGCTGAATTAATCCAGTCCAGAATGAAAAGCTAACATCTCACCAGATCCACCACCTTCACTGAAGTTTATACTGTCAGACATGCAAACTATGAGTCTAAAACGTTGGACAATTAATTGATCATATGGTGATCTTTCTTCTTTTATTGATTTTCATCTATTTTCTCAAGGTTTTACTTGAATGGGGAGAAGTAAATTTTTATACATAGATACCATTCCATTGTTGGAAGTTGTTCCTACTGCTGTTGGATTTCATTCCTACAGCTAGATACTGTCCCAACCAGGGCTGGTTTTAAGCCACTTGGACAGATTTGTTCAAATTGGGCCCCATGTCAAGAGAGGGCTCTGTGTATGTGCTCAAGTGGATATACTATGATGAATTTTTAGTATTTCATTGTGGCTGATGATGGAGCCTCAAGCCCTCAATGCATTTTGGCTGAGACTAGCATACTACATGAAGCATAAAAAATCAATCTTCAGCTTTTGTAGAGTAGAAGGCCCCACTAACAATTCTCTAATTGGGCCCTTCACTCCCTAGCACCAGCCCTGGTCTCAACTGCCTAATCACTGAATAATGAAATGGAACTTATTAAATGTCTACCAAGTAAAACTGAAATAATCAGATTGTGTACCTTGTTCAGGATAACACGACACAATAACTGCAACAATTAAGTCCAATACTTTAACGTCTAAAGTAAGGCATATAACACTGCTTCTTTCAGTTTACATGACGAAAATTAGCAGCAGTTAGTGATAATTTAATCCTTCATTTCCTAGCCATCTTTTCATGTATCAAATATTTGAAGGGTTTAGGTAAACAAACATTTTCATTAAGATGGTGTTTGGAATACAGAACACAACACAAGGTTCATAAATAAAAATTAAATATTTTAAAATAGGAAGATTTGTATAACAGTTCTAGAGGCAGCCTCATGCAATTTGAAAATCCAAAGTGCTTAGCACTATGAAAACTGTCCAACTGTTACATTTATGGCAACAAAAATTATTACACCCATGTTAATTATAAATTTTAAAATTAACAAAAATCATCATGCTCATGTTGCTTAAAAATATAATTAACGTTGTTTTGTTGATATTCAAAAAAAAAAAAATTAACCGTACAACCATCTATGTATCATACTTAATTCATATATGCTGTTGAGAGGCATGATGTGGTTTTTACCCGGGAGAAAATCTCTTCATAGATATGTTGTTAAAAACACAATATCAGAACAAGATAAAATATTGTCTCGGCAGTGTTCATAAGATAACCAGAAGCATTTCAGCTTTCTTGGGCCTTGTCAATGACATGTACTCATTAGTCAGATGCCTAGACAAAATCTGTCCCCTATGATATATAGGAAACAATAGATAATACTTACCAATATTGTGAATAGCCACTGGGCTGAATAAAGACTTATGACTGCAACTGAAACAGCATTAAATTAAAACAGCTATCAAGATATTATACGTCATGTATATACACAGTTAACAGGCAAGATAGTGTGGTTTTCATCTGAGAGAAAATCTGTATATAAATATGCTGTTTTAACCCTTTAGCATTTAAACCGGCCAAAATATTCTATCTGTTTTATATTCAAACTGGCTAGATCCAGTCATTCAAACTTACCCTGCAATGACATTCTAAAAATAAACAATCACATTATTGTAAACCCAAAGCTATGAGATAATGCAGGATTAATTCAAAACAAAGTGAATAAATAAGCATTACATTTGACAGAATAATCCGAATGCTAAAGGGTTAAAAGACAGGATATATACAAGAGAGAAAGAGACAAAAAAAAAAGAAAGAAAGAAAATCATCCTGCCAGTGACTCATGAGAACACAAAATGCATTTTGGCCTTTTTGATAGTTGTTTGAATTTTGCTTGGCAAGCTTTTTGCAATGTCAGTGAATGCATTAGTCATGGTTTCCAATATGTTGAAGGGGACAGATTTTGTCTGTGCATGTGACTACTGAGTAACAAGGCCCCAAAAAAGGGCAAAATACATCTGGTGTTTTTTATGAATCACTGCTAGGACCATATTCACCATCCTCTGATATATATGTTTTCAACACAGCAGGTCTACAAAAACAGACTCAGGCAAAAACCATACCATCATTGTCTTCAATGGTGCATATATGTTAAGTATGACGTATAGATGGCTATATAATATGATGCTGTTTCGATTGTATACACTGAGATTTTAACAATATTCTTGTAAATTATGATCAACATTTAACAAATTCTTATATTATTTTACAGTTCATATCATTTAAAAAAATGAACAACTTTGAAATATTATCAAATAAGATGTGGAAAGTTATTAAAAACAATAATAAAACTTGTTAAGTTGTTTTGTATCTTTTTTTAAAAAAAAACTATGATATTAATGGAGGTAAAAAATGAAAGGGGAGGGAAATCTGAAAAAAAAAAAAATTCTATAGATACAATAATTAGAAGACGGGTGTCAAGGCTGAGCAGTATCTTCAGAGGAAGAAGTGACCACGGAGGGATCTGGGATTGAACCAGTGTCAGTCTTTAGTTTTTTCTTAGCTCGAGTGTCAGCCAGGACCTGTTCAATAGTTCTGGAGTCTCGCTTGTTTTCACTCGGAACTGTCAGAAGATAGAAGACAAAAAAGTAAGCAAAAATAATGTGTTTTAAAAGCAGAAAAAAATAACAGAATTAAAAAAAAATTAACAATAATCCTTTCTGCTATAGGTACAAGGCCTGAAATTTTAGGGGATGGTGTTAGTCAATTACACTGACCCCAGTGTGCAACTGGTACTTATTTCATTGATCCTGAAAAGATCAACCTCAGTGGAATTTGGACTCAAAACGTAAAAGCAGACAAAATACCACTAAGCATTTTGCCTGCAGTGCTAATAATTCTGCTAGCTCACCATCTTAATAATAATGATGATTTCAAATTTTTGCCACAAGGGCAGCTTGGGGGAGGGGATTAAGTCGATTACATTGATTCCAGTGCATAACTGGTACTTATTTAATCAACCTCGAAAGGATGAAAAGCAAAGTTGGCCTTGGCGGAATTTGAACTCAGAACGTAGTGGCAGACAAAATACCACTAAGCATTTTACCCGTTGTGCTAATGATTCTGTCAGCTCACCATCACAATAATAATAATAATAACCATTTGTCATCGTTATTATGATCTTCATCATGATCATGTCAAAATCATCATAATCCTCAATGAATTATCACCTGAATAAATTAAGGAAAATGGTCAAACAAAGAACATCCAAAAGATATTGTCAGGGATATGGCACATGCAACCCAGTGGCACTCAGGTAGTGCCCTTATGGTAGCTCCAAATGCTGGGTCCCACTATCAGCAAGGATCTCTCTCACCAAAAGCACGTCAGTAACACAGTTTAGATTGTATCCCTGAATCTGACCATTCTTTTCAGAACCAGAAAATATTTCTCTTTATCATCACCCAGCTACGGATGATGGATTACTGCTTTCACATCTACAATGGTGCTGCTGACATTCACAGAACCCTTGATCACATTTAGAGAAGGGCTACACAAGAGATTGGCATTAAATCACAAATAAACAGGCTCCATCCTCTGGCCCATAGGCATTGTATCTCCTCTCTCTGTCTGTCTTTCCCATCATTACTATAAGGCCCTCTGCTCGTTGGAGCAGTCTGGTTTCATACTTCCACCATTCAAGCACTCTCAACCCACTCATCTCTCTACCTTTCATCACCCTTAATCATCCATCCCAACCCAGCTGCAAGTTAACCACTACGCTCAGTCTTTCCTCTCCCATTAGAATTTTCTTTCTGCTCATATCTTTCCTGCAAGTGCTAACCTGTAATAGTTTAAATGAAAGTTATGGACACATAAAAGGTGCAACAATATCAGAAGAAGGCTAACAAGGAAAATAGTTTTTGTTTGTGGAAGGTGCACAGGTACAATAAACACTAAAACAGAAAATAGACTCCATCCACTGTCAGAGGGGAAAGCTAGATGTAGTCAATAGCTTCTGTTATCTTGGTGACCAAGTCAGTAAAGGAGGGGGATGCTCCAAGAGTGTAGCTGCTAGAATAAAAACAGGCTGGGCAATGTTCGGAGACTGCCTACCTCTGTTGGTAACAAAGAGCCTCTCCTTCAGAATAAAAGACAGACTGTATGATACTTATGTGCGAACAGCCATGCTACACAGCAGTGAAACATGGGCTGTGACTGCTGAGGACATGTGTTGGCTTGAAAGAAATGATGCTAGTATGCTTCACTGGATGTGCAAGAAAAACAACTGTGCTGGTATGGTCATAGGATGCATATGGATGAAGACACCTGTGTAAAGAAAGTGCCGATCACTAACTGTGGAGGGAACCTGTGGAAGAGAAAAATCTAGGAAGACATGGGATGAGGTGGTGAAGCATGATCTTCAAATATTGGGTCTCATGGAAGAAATGACAAGTGACCGAGACCTTTGGTGATATTATGTGCTTGAGAAGACCTGTCAAGACAAGTAAAACTGTAGTCATGGCCGATGCTGTCACGTAAGAGGCATCCATGCCAGTGATACATTAAAAGCACCATTTGAACATTGGACCTTAGGGAGGAGATAAGTGACCAAGATCTTTGGCAATATGCCATGCTTGAGAAGACTTGTTAAGCCAACTAGTGTCACATAACTGGCACCCATGCCAGTGACATGTAAAAAGCACCCATTACACTCTTGGAGTGGTTGGCGTTAGGAAGAGCATCTAACCATAGAAACCATGCCAAATCAGATTGGAACTTTTGGTGCAGCTCACCAGTTTCGGTCAAACTGTCTAACCCATGCCAGCATGGAAAGCAGACATTAGCTGATGATAATGATTAACATTATTAAGTCCACCAGTCTTAGAGGATCTACAAAGGATATGGGCCCTAAACCTTCCTCTAGACTTACTAAGTAAAATTAAAAAACAAAGGCAAGGGTGATAAATGGAGGGAAGCAGATAGTGTATCAGGTAGGAGGGGTGAAGGGACAGTGGACTTTGCTAGAGTAGAAGCCACTACAATGAGCTGGCAGAATCATTAGCATGCCAGGCAAAATGTTTAGCAGCATTTTGTCCATCTTTACATTCTGAGCTTAAATTCCACTGAGGTTGACTTTGCCTTTCATCTTTTCAGGGTTGATAAAATAAGTACCACTTGAGGGCTGAGGTCAATGTAATCGGCTTATCCCTTCTCTCAAAATCGTTGGCCTTGTGCGCCACAATTTGAAATCAATAATAACAGAAAACATTAAGAAGAGAAAATAACAAAACATTAAGAAGAGAAAACAACAGCAAACATGGCACAGTTCCAGAATCAAGAAAGTGGAACATAACACGAGAGTGTGAAGAGAGTTGGATATCAGTGACCTCTCAATTAGCAGCAGGTAAAAGCATGAGTTTCATCAATGACACATTCATGGGTGTAAGGGTTTGTGCATGTAGCTAAGGGATTTTCTTGTTACATTAAACTCAGGTCACACATATAGCATGAGGCCTGAGGCCCAAATTGTTCTAAGATATTTAGAATAATTCTAGGGAAATAATATACTTACTCAAGAATGATGATGGAGGTGAGTACAGTGTTTAAGTAATTCATTATTTCATTTAATCATAGACATGGACGATAATTTCAGTTCTAAACTTAATAATAATAATAATAATAATAATAATAATCCTTTCTACTACAGGTACAAAGCCTGAACTTTGTGGGGAGGGGACTAGTCGATTACATTGACTCGTTGTTCACTGGTACTTAATTTATAGATCTCAAAAGGATGAAGGGTAAAGTTGACCTCGGTGGGTAAAGTTGACCAGAGTGATTACGTGCCAAGGGACATAACCCACGAGATTTTTTTTTAATTCATTCCATTTTAAATGTAGAAAAATTGTTTTCAACATTCGTAAATAAATTGATTGCACAAATTAAAAACAAACAGACCATTATATTTTTATACAGTAAATAGTAATGTAGTTGTTGCAAACATTTTCTTGATGATAAAATGTCAGAGTAACAGAACAGAATCCAATAAAATTGACAAATACTAAGTACCAAAGTTCACAAACTGGAATAAATTGGTTTACAGGGAAGAAGAGGAGAATTTTAATGTTTTAGCTAGGAATCCTTCGTGTGTGTGTGTGTGACAGAAATGGTTTTAGGCAGAATATTTCCTCTCTTGAAAGATTCTACTAGAAGTCCTTCACTAAAGACATTTTTCAGCCACCCACCAGCCATCTATTTAAAGTTATATATATTGCTATGGTACATTCACACCTACAGTTTGCATCTAGTCTGGAATCCTCATTATATCCAGAATATCAATCTACTGGAAGCTTTCAAGATAGGTGCAATTAGGTGAATATCCTCAGTTAGCCATTTACCATGTCTTGAACATGTTGCTACTCTAGACATCGATACATTAAAGTTTTGACATCTTTGTAGCCCACAAGATTATCTATCATCTTTATAACAACTTTGACCACCTCACACTTACTGAATATTTGTTTCTCACTTTAACCAGATGAAATTGTACCAAGTGTTAATTCACAGTCAAATGGTAAATAAACATTTACATTTAGAGTGATTACTGTCCATTATATTTCTAAAATGTAGGACAGTGAGTCTTCTGGATTACTCCAAGGACACCTCTGGAAACATCCTCCATGTGTAGTGTAATCTCTAGATTATACTACACGTACTACTACAGGTAGATTTGTCTATTTATGCATGTGAAGCTTGAATCAGGCAGATACTGTGGAAGAAACCTTCATGATTCAACAGAGGGAAGACACTGCAGCAATGCCTTGTGGAGTGCAGAGGGTAAGATGAGGCAAGTAAGACATCTCGGTCATCTACTGCATTCGTTTACATCCGCATTTGTCTTGACTTGGTCTTGCCACTGGATTGAAGATGATCACAGCCAAGAGAAGGAAGTTAACAGTGCATAACTCTGCACTTTAAACACAGTCGCTGCACAAGTCATCAGTCATCCTTAAGGAGGACTCGGTGGTCCATATCACTTTTCACTTTCATAGACATTATCCACAGTACAGCAAGCTAAAAAAATTCTCGGTCACTTGTTTCTGTTCGGGGTTGTACCTTTTTTACAGTTTAACGAACTTTGTGACTAACAAGTGTATATCTGATGACAATATAAACCCTTAACTTGTCACTGGCTGTCCTGAAGTCCACCACTGCTGTCCCACACTCTTCAATATACAGTATCATCATCATCATCATCGTTTAATGTCCGCTTTCCATGCTAGCATGGGTTGGACGATTTGACTGAGGACTGGTGAAACCGGATGGCAACACCAGGCTCCAATCTAAATTTGGCAGAGTTTCTACAGCTGGATGCCCTTCCTAACGCCAACCACTCAGAGAGTGTAGTAGGTGCTTTTACGTGTCACCTGCACGAAGGCCAGTCAGGCGATACTGGCAACGGCCACGCTCAAAATGGTATCTTTTATGTGCCACCCACACAAGCCAGTCCAGGGGCACTGGCAACGATCTCGCTCGAAAATCCTACGAAGGCCAGTCAGGCGGTACTGGCAACGGCCACGCTCAAAATAGTGCATCTTATGTGCCACCCGCACAAGAGCCAGTCCAGGGGCACTGGCAACAATCTTACTTGGCTTGCCGGGTCTTCTCACGCACAGCACATTTCCAAAGGTCTCGGTCAGTAGTCATCGCCTCGGTGAGGCCCAATGTACGAAGGTCTTGCCTCACCACCTCAGCCCAGGTCTTCCTGGGCCTACCTCTTCCACGGGTTCCCTCAACTGTTAGTGTGTGGCACTTTTTCAGGCAGCTATCCTCATCCATTCTCACCACATGTCCATACCAGCGCAATCGTCTCTCTTGCACACCACAACTGATGCTTCTAATGTTCAGCTTTTCTCTCAAGATACTTACACTCTGACGGGTATTCACATTGACATTACACATCCAACGGAGCATACTGGCTTCATTCGTTGCGAGCTTACGCATGTCCTCAGCAGTTACAGCCCATGTTTCACTGCCATTTGCAATAATGCATTGACTAATTCTATACCTTATAAAAAAAAAAAAATTTTAAGTAGCTAATGACTGCCTCTGTAGAGTCATCAAACCTGCTAGAGATGAAATAACAGCCAAATATCTCTCTTGAATCAAGCTTATGTGACAGAAACAATAAAGTAGTTCTAGATACACTACATAAAGTGGTCGTGGTTGGATTGCCTTTGATCATAAGTCTGTACAAAGTTGATTTATTGATTTGCAGGTAGACAACAGCAACAACAAAGAAAAAACTGAATTTGAAGCCTTCATTCATGAATACACTCTAAACTTCTATCTAAATCCATCTCCACCCTTTCTCACCATATGTACCCCTCACTCTGCCCCACTGCCATTCACCCTATTCTTAACCCTTTACCAAATCCTGCTTCCATTTATGCATTTATCTTGCTTTTTATATATTTTTGTATTGTGTTTTAAGAGTGTGGGTATTGATTATGTCAACCCCAGAATTTTGTCTGATAATTTTTTTATCAAATCCATAAAAGAGTAGACTTGAATATGAAGGGAAGTAATTGCTGTAGATTCTTTTTTTTTCACTCCGCAATACACACGCGTTTGTGTGTGTGCGTGCGTGCGTCCTTTTCTTAGCTTCAGTTACACACTGTGGCCATGCTGGGGCATACATTTACATAGATATAGCTGTGTGGTTAAGAAGTTACATTTCAACCATGTAGTTTCAGGCTCAGTCTCACTATGTATCACTTGGACAGGTATCTTCTCCTTTAGCCCCAGACTAACACCTTATGAGTGGATTTGGTAGAAGGAAACTGAAAGTAACACATCATGTGTGTGTGTGTGTGTGTATATATATATATATAACTGAGAATGTGTGACTGTCTGTCGGTCTATGTGTGTGTGAATCCCTAAAACTTGAGAAATATCCAACCGATTTCATTCAAATTTTACACATGGTTTACTTGGGGTCCATGGAGTGTCATGGGCCAAAAGAATTTTCAACTTCTTGCCTAATGCAAGCCCAGAGCAATTGGTATTGCAATGCCAAAAGTGAAAAAATATGATCTATATTGTAATGTGATATGATAGTGTTTCACTTTTATTCCTGCACTTTTAATTCTAATGTGATAACATTAAAATCATCTTATTTCTATTATATTTGAAATAAATAATTTATATCCTAATGTGAACAACATTATGCATCGGCATCTTATTTGTCCATGACAGCTTTTTTTCAGCAATCATTTTCTTTACCTCCATCCCCAAGATGGAGCAATCATTTAGCTGAGCTTAAAGAACACATTTAGTTAGCAATGTAGGAACTAACTCCTGAAATGCTTCAAAATGTGTTTCAATGCAGGGATACAGACATGTTAAAAATTTTCAATAAAAGTTTGACATAGGATTTATAAATCTATTTGTTTTGGTATCACAATTAAGTAATAAGCATAAAATTCTGTCAGTTTCTTTTAAAATGTGCTCAATTTCATTGAAACTGATATTTCATTCTGGAATACCCTGTACGGTGTAGCATTGTTAGTTGTTGCGTTGGTCGAGTAGATATTAGAATTTATAAAAATTCTCGCCGTAAACATCCCATCTTTTTGTAAAGCATATTGTATCAAGGAGTATATTATCTAAAATGTATCTCTCATTTGTAGGCATGGCTGTGTGGTAGAGAAGCTTGTTTTCCAACCATGTCGCCTTGGGTTCAGTCCCAATTCTCTTTTATTACAGCTCTATGCGGACCAAAGCCTTGTGTATTATATAATTGCCATTACTGTATTGATATACAAAGTAACAAATACAACTCCGTTATTATTGTCATATAATAAACAAACAGAAGTTCGTGTATGAAACTGATCTTTTTTCTACTTCAATTATTATGTTTTTCTCTTATAAAATACATATATACAGGATGAGTAAATTATATATATAATAACACTTTGAATGTGGCTCCCAAGAAAGAGTAAATGTAATTACTCGATCAACGACAGGTATTACTGCTAGTATGTATATAAATATGTATGTGTGTGTGTGTGTGTACCTCATCTTGACATCACATGATATTTGTAAATGAGTGTCATGGTTATACAAGAGGTGTCTATCATTTCCAAATGTCCATAAAAATATATCCGGTTAAGGGGAAATATATTTCTTGGGCAACCTGAGGCTATGCTAGAAGACACCACCTATGTTTTCCAGCACAGTGCTATGATAATCAAAGACTTCCCCAAAGTGATCACAGGTCATTAGCCCTTTTAGTGCAGAAATCAGATATATCCATTTAAAATGTCATTACCCTTTACTGAAGGAAGCAGTTTTATACACAAATCTACTTTTTGTTGAGGAATATGATGTGAAACTATTTTTTTTTAGATATGCCAAGTTTAATGAGGCAACACAACTTGCAGAAAATACTAATTCTGTTATTTTGGTCAATATTTAACATCATTGCCGGAATAACTATGAAATTTAATTTTACAGTTAAAAGGTTAACAACCTCACCCAACACCAAACTATTCCACATGCTCTAATGAGTAAAGTCTAAACAGTTTGTGAACATTGACTTTAAGAATCATACTTGCTTCACAAGAAGTTCAAACACTCACCAAAGCCATAAGATTTGTTTGCAGTAGTCTGCTTGGCAGCATCTTTTGCAGCTTCTTCACCAATTAAATGCTTGTATTTGTCTTTATAGTTGTGGGTAGGGTTGGAAACAATTTTAGATTTTGAAGATTCAGCTTCCAACTGCAACTCAGCTTCCTGAAACAGTAAAATAAATCTTTACATGTTGAAATATAGAACTGGTAAACAACTGTTATCACCTATGCCCTTCCATAATTTGTAACCTACATCTCTGTAAGAAAAATTGCTTTCCAGTATTTCTTCAGGTCTGGCTCTTTATGTTCTGTGTTCAAATCCTGCTGGAGTCAACTTTGCTTTTCATATTTCCAGTCTCAATGATACTGAATCCCTCAAAAGTGCTAGCCTTAGCATGTTGGACAAAATGCTTAGTGGCATTTTTTCCAGCTCTTTACATTCAGAGTTCAAATTCTGTTGAGGTCAACTTTACTTTGCACCCTTTTCAGGGGTGATAAAACAAGCATCAGTTAAGCACTGGGTCAATGTATTCAACTAACCCCATCACCCAAAATTTCAGGCCTTGTGCTTATAGTAGAAAATAATTATTAGTATTAAAGCAGTAAGCTGGCAGAATCATTAGCATGCTGGAGAAAATATTTAACAGCTTTTCCTTCAGCTCTACATTATGGGTTCAAATCCAACTAAGGCCAACTTTGTCTTTCATCTTTTAGGGGTCAATAAAGTAAAGAACCAGTCAACTACTGAGATAGATGGAAACAACTTGCCCCATCTTCCTAAAAAATTGCTGGCCTTGTACCAAAATTTAGAAGCATTACAAAGGCAAGAAGCTGGCAGAATTATTACCATGTTGGACAAAATGTTTAGTGGCATTTTTTCCAGCTCTTTGTGTTCTGAGTTAAAATTCTTCTAAACTCAACTTTGCCTTTCGTCTATTTAGAGGTCAATAAAACAAAGTACCAGTCAAGTACTGGGTTCAATGTAATCCTAGCAACGTTTCCCAAAATTTCAGACCTTGTGGTTATGTAAAAAAAATTATTATTATTAGAGTGGTAAGGTAACAGAATCATTAGAGCACTGGAGAAAAGTCCTTGTTGTTGTTTACTTTCTAAGTTCAAACCCCAACAAAGTCAACTTTGTCTTTTATCCTTTTGAAGTTGATAAAACAAAGTACTGGTCAAGTACAGAAGTTAGAATGTGTGTCGTTAGCCAGTTGGAGGAGATGTGTTCCTGGGGCTATAAACGTCAGTAGCACTGTCCTGTACTGGACGCCACACTTGGTTGGCAATTATATGTTATGATTGCATACTGCTACTGTTTATATCTTGCTCAGAGATTTAATATAGTTTTAGGAGTATTTTTACAAAAAGGCAAACTGTTTAAATAAATAAGGCTGCTGACCTTTTGTTTAGCAATCTCTTTAGCCTTTTCAGGATCCCATTCTTCGCCCCTTCGGTAAGCTAGAACTTCTTCATCAGATGGAGTAAATTCCTAGATTTTGTATAAAACCAGGTAAAAATAGTAACAAAAAATAACAAGAAGGTTGATGATATTGAAACATAACAATAGTCAATAGATAAGCAATATTAAAGTAGTGAACACACAAAATGTTGGTGGGGGGCATTTCTGAGGAACCTAAAATGAGAGAGAGAGAGAGAGAGATTTTGGTAACACTATATTGCCCAGTCCCTTATCAGTGTTAAATCTGAACAACAAAGAAGTATTATCATATTCTAAGCCTAGAAATGACTGAATTTTGCATTAAATTTAACACTCAGAAAATACTTATTCATAAGCAAACAAAGGTTTCTTAAATTTTGCAATTTTCATTGGTTGGTGGGAGAGGCCATGTTGTTAGCTGAGAGGATTAGTAACAACTGTAAAAGTAGTGGAAAGAGGGAAGACAACATATTTATGGGTTTGAGGTTTTGATGAGTGACTTCATACCAATCAGTCATATGATCGTTCTGTGGTAGCAGTCCAAGATGTCAGAATGTGTGGCCTATATTTTGGGTACCTTTTGACCTTTCTAATGAGTTAGTAGTTGTTGGGTTGGAACGGACACGGTATTCTATGGCTCTGAAGAGTGAGAGTAATAAGAGTAAGGTCAGTGTTTGTGTTGAGAATATACTTTGTTAAGAATCATCTAAATGATGCAGTTAATGTTGAGGGATCTTGTTGCATGCTATTAATGTAAGGGGTGGGGTTCTTCAAATGTATAACAATTCTGACTTTCTGCTATTGAAGGGGACAAAATTGGCATAGCCACACTAATGGATGTTTTTGAACTCCCTCTTTATAAAGTCAGTGTGGGTTTTGTGTGAGAAGTCTGAATTGTATGTGGATGATACATAAAAGCAGAAAGTTATGGAGGAGAATGAAGGGTTCTGTTATCTGTGTAGGAGTGGATGTTGTTGGATGCAATAAGTAGGTTGCTGAAGTAGAGGAGTGTGGGTGAGGTGGACATTATAACAAAGCCCAGGAACATATCGAAGTTGATAGGGACGTGGGTCAGAGAGAACACCATTAGCACACACCTTGATGATACAATAGGATTCTAAGTCACCAATCCAAAAAATGAACAGATGGAGCCTGTTTTCAGACAGTTTTGCCAGGGGATTTTGCATTCTAGACATAGTCAAAGTTTTGCTAATGTTGAGGGTAACAACACTGTTTTCACTCAATTTTTCTAAGACAAGAACCCATGTGAGTGAAACAGGAGAATAAGAGAGTAAAATAGCTTTATGAAAGGTGACTTTCATTAATCAGGTCTAGTGAAGAGTAGGCCTTCAGTAGATCTGTCTTTATGAAAGCCATTTTGTGTCAATTAAAGAGGGAGAGGGATTCAAGGCATTAGAGGAGATTGTTGTTAATGGCTGTCTCCATCAACCATTGAGATGTTGGGAGTGCGATAGGATGACAGTTGACAGGGTCAGAGGAGCAGCTTAATGGTCATTCCTTAATCTTATGAGAGGAAAATGCCAAAATTGAAAGCTTGGCTAAGCTCTAAGGATTCTTTACATTTGGACATTATTACATACAGACAATTATGTTTGCTGGTTGCTACAGAATTACTAACATTTTAATAATTTATAAATATTCAAAAATATTGTTTCTTTTATATCAGACGCAATCCTTAAAGTAGCCAATAAATAATTTTTCCTGGATAACGAAAGTTTAGGTGTTAGAGACACACGTTACCTTTTTCCATAACATAACATATCTGTCTTGTTCCTCTAGACCAAATGAAAATGATGTAAGCCCTGCAACATCAGCTACTTCATGGCTGCAATACAAACGTAGGAAATATTTGTCTCATATTTAAAATATCTCATGTTACAATAAATTTTTAAATAATTAAAAACACAAAGCAATTATATCATTAGTATACATTAACATCCTTGCTGATGCTGAAAGGATCTGACAGCATCCCCCCTTTGCTTGTTGCAGTGTTTTGTCATCTCTCATCACACAGCTAGAGACCAAATGACCAGTTATTGCTGCTGTTGCTAATGCCATTGTCTGGGATAGTTTTTAAAACTGGAAGGCTTCATAACACTGTCACCAGTATGAACTGGGCATATTTTATTGTACCACCAGCATTAAAGAAGTTGCCTGCAGCAACACTGAGCAGTCTTTTCTACTTTGTATCAGTTTTACTTCATAACAACTGGTCTGCTTTTCTTATCACACAAAAGTATCTTATTTGAAGTTTTCACATTTAAATCCAAACATTCAAGCACAATTTTAAACAAGAACGGTTTTTTAAGCTATGTTCCAAACATCATTTTTACAGTTAAAACATTAGTTACGTTATTAAAACACTCAAAAAGTCATGATTATCTTCAAAATTAATTAAGAATTAATAAATAGTGTAGTTCAGTAGAAATATGATTCTGAAACGGTTAAAGAATAAAGAAGGGCACAATACATACATAATGGCACGGAATACTTTGTCCATTGGTTCCCATTTGTATTTCTGTTTATTACTGTCTGTTACAAATGCATGGATTCTCTTTTCAGTCTGTAAAAATGACAGAAATTTATTTTAAAACTGTTGAAATGTTTGAGACGAATTGCTGTAAAAAAGACAGTAAAATTTCTTCCTTACTGCTAACTCTGATTTTTATAATATTATAACTAAATTAATATTATACAGTATCATAGCTACATTAATATTATACAGTATCATAGCTACATTAATATTATACAATATCATAGCTAAATTAATATTATACAATATCATACCTACATTAATATTATATAATATTACAGCTACATTAATATTAAATATTTTATTATAGCTACATTACAGACTACATTAGTGAAGGCACATGGCTTAGTGGTTAGGGTATTCGAATTGCGATATTAAGATGGTGAGTTTGATTCCTGGTAGCGTACTGTTTTCTTGAGTAAGTCACTTTATTTCATGTTGCTCCAGTCCACTCAGCTGGCAAAGATGAGTAGTACCTGTATTTCAAAGGGCCAGCCTTGGCAAATTCTGTGTCATGCTGAATTTCCCTGAGAACTACATTAATTTCATGAGCAGGCTGTTGTGTTGATCAGATTAACTGGAATCCTTGTCATCATAACCGGTGGAGTGCCAGTTAGTTACATTACATTAGTTTTGTGTACAAGTGTCATAAGGTGTCTTATTCCAAGATCTGCATATAATCCCTCAGTGGACTTGGAGTAGAATCATCAGTCCTAAACAAAAATAGTCATGTCCTTATCTGCTAAAGCATGCATTTTCGAAAATTATAATCATACTTCAAAATAACCAAATCTCCAGGCCCTAATCAGCCCTACAGTGTGTACCAGATATACGATAGGAACCTAAACCTAGTCATTCATTTATCAAAATAGTTTATAGTATTTCCATCTCTGCTGCAGTAAAATAACCTTTTCCATGGGAAGGTGGGGGAAGAGTCTATGAAAAGCTTTAAAAAAATGAAAAAAAAATCTCAAATTTTATGTCCTTACAGGGTAAGGAGAATCTAAAGGCACAAAACATTTAACAGATGGTGATGAAGGCGACAATGGTAGAAGTGGAGATAAATGATTTATGGTCAATAGATGACGACGACGACTATGATGATGATTACTACTACAAAACTGAACAAATAGAAATCTTGGTTACAAAAAGAAGTTAAACATGCTTCAGTTTCAAAATCTCGTATTTCATTTATCAGATCATTCTAATAAACAAAGATCCTGATTTGACGCAGCATATTCATATATGGGTCAATGTTTCATACATCATCATCATTATTTAAAGTCCACTTTTCCATGCTGGCATGGGTCAGATGGTTTGATAGCATCTGATGGGTCCAAGAACTTCATTGTGCTTCATTGTGGCTAAGGTTTCTATGGCTGGATGCTCTTTTGAATGCCAACTACTTTACAGCATGTATTGGGTAATTTTCTTGTGTCACCAGTAATAGTGGAGTTGCCATGCAGCTTGCAAGACTATAAACCCTGTGAAAGGAGGCTTTATGCTAAGAGACAAGAGGTTACAGTATGAGGGAAAGGGCCAGAGCAGAACAGATATCTTGCTGTAGAGGAGCTACATAGTTATTCACATTTTAGAAGAAAGGGTGAGAGCAATCAGACTGGAGCTGGAAAGAGATAAAGATAGAGATGCAGTGTCAGGTGTGGACCCTCAAAGTATGAGGTAAGTAGAAATTAGTGGGGATAGTAGTGTGTGTGTGGTGGTGGTGGTGGTGGTGGTGGTGGGGGGCTAGAGTTTGCAGAAGTGTATGGAAGAATGAGAGATGGCAAATGGATAAAGTACTGACTGTAATGAATGAAGAACAAGTGCTGACAGATGATAAATAGGGAAAGTAGGGAAGTAGTGACAAATGGATAGGGTTCAAAGGTAGCTGCAGTGAATGAGGAATAATGAGTTTGTGGGAGTGACCAATGATGCATGGGAGTAAAGAGCAGCAGAATAGAAATGATGACACTGTAGGCAGGGGAGGGGAGGGGGGTGAGAGAGAGAGAGAGAGAGAGAGATGGAGTGTGGTTGGATAGGTTGCAGGAGTGTGTGTGAAGAGGGAGATGCAGGCAAAGTACATGGAAAGGGGGAGATAAAATGGTAGTGGAGAAAGAGAGATAATTTGGTGGCTCAGAGGTGGGGAGGGGATCAATGTAAAATGTGAGTGGAGAGGACAGTATTAAGGATGGGGTATGGATATCAATTGAAATGGTTCCATCCAAAGCTGGAAGTTAGGTGATTAACTGGTAGAAAGTATTGTTGGTTAAAATCTGATATAGTTTGGGTTTGATCCATAATATGAAACCATTGTTACCACAACTATGATAAATAAATTCGAGAAAATCCCTTAGATAAGGACAAACAATCTAGAGAGAACTTATTAAGGGTAAAGCTCTACAGCAGTGTTTCTCAACCAGAGTCCTCGTGCAAGCAAAATGGTAAATTTATATTATGGGTCCATGAAAAAGTTTTGCTTTAGTGCATTTATTGCATTTTACATAGTTCAACTTACACGAGTTAATGTTTGAAAATAAAATAGGAATTCTGAAAGAAGTATCTATAAAACTAGTTTTTAAACACCGAGAAGTTATGGGGGTTCACCAGAGTAAAATAGTAATCAAAGGGGTCCATAGGTTAAAAAAAAAAAATGGTTGAGAACCTCTGCTCTACAATGTAAAAGTTTATAAGAAAACTAGAGATGGATGTATGGTGGTGATGAAATAGCGAATACATTGTACATGTAAGTGCTAATGAAAGCCCTGACTTTAACGAGCTTTTCTGCAAGTAATCACACAAAAATTAACAAATAGATATAATGAGAAGTTCTGCTTGATGAAAATTAGATTTTTATATTAAAATCTGTTGAGAAACTGCAGAAGTTCAAATCTAGAAAAGTCAGTCTTCTCTGAGACAAAAGATTTGAATCATCATTATGTCTCATCTTCGACTATGTAACAAGGGACACAAAAGTGCAATAACAGCTGAAAACTGACCTTGTTTAACATGTAAGAAGGAAATTGGTTGGAACTGAAGAATATGTAAATAGTGAAAATAGTGTCTAAATAAAGAATATCATAGGATCTCTGGCAGATTAACAACATTAAAATATAACAGATGCACTGGAATATTTTACAGTATGAGAAATCTTAAAGTAGAGGGTTTCTCAGAAAGAAACAAATTTTTCACCTAGATGACATAGTTGAACTATGGAACTAGTAATAGCTTAATATTTAAGGCTTGAAATGTTTAGAAGCAGTTCGGAGAATTCTTATCTCTATTGATAACAAATTAACTTTTCTATCTTTGCATGAAAGACAAATTGTAGAGTATTGTGTGAACTATATGTGAAACTGCATGGCAGTGAAATACAGTGAATGCAGAAATTTTTAATTTGGTAGGAATGAATTGGTTATGGTTTGTTTCATCAACACCATCATGTGATTGTGCTTATTGCATGGATCACCATGACTTGTTCTCACCAGTCAGTTCGGTCTGCCATTGCACATGGAACAGCTTCTCAGGTGCATTTGGAGTCCTTTACCAGCATTTGTGTACTCATGTTTCAGTTCCCAGAGAAGAATGTTGCAGATCATCTTACCCTTTTCTCTCCAGCAAATCTTGTTCTTTCTCTGATGATGTGTGATATTGGTGGTAAATTACAAAGAGAAGTTCTTTCATAGGGCATTGCCTTCAGATGTCCAAGGCAGCTCAAAGCATTCTTGTCTAAGTTCCGTCAATGTTCTTTTCAAGACATTTTGTTTGAGTCCTCATTGTACATCCATATGACAAAGCGGATAGTCTATTTAATACTACTCAATTTCTAAAAAAGCAGTTGGGGCTTATATGCATTGGTCAATGTTTGCAGGAGAGATGACTGGAACTGATCAACAACAGAAACAGAGGAGACATTCTAGATGAAAAAGTACTGTAAGTTGGTGATAGAAAGTATCACTAGAAATGATAAACCAAGGAAGACTTGAGAAGTAATTAGGTCAGATTTATCTAAGAACATTGGATCTGGCTAGATAAAGAGTCTCTCAATAAAATTAAATAAAATTAAATGAAATAAAACAAATGCTACTTAATATTTCCAAAATAATTAATTTTTGTATTTTTATACATAAGAATAAATTTTCTCTCTAAAATGGTCTTTGCTTCATTTAACGTTTTATCAAAATTAGGATGATAGGTGTTGTCTATGAAATAAAGGTATGGATTCCACACCAGCGTGATGGAAGAATGCAGATCCATCCAACTTGTGCTGAGAGAAAACAATGGCGAAGATTATATCAGTGCTATGGTTCTAATGTCGTGAAGATTGCTGAGAAGACATACTTAAGGTAGTCATGAAGGAAAAGTAAATATCTGTGGAATAAAATAAGATTGTTTCTTGAACTATTTCTTTTATCTTTTGCTTATTTCAGTCACAGAGCTGTGGCCATACTGGAGTACCACTTTGAAGGGTTTACTCAAACAAATCAACCTCAGTACTTATTTTTTAAGCCTGATACTTATTCTATCAGTCTCTTTTACTGAACCACTGTTGCACAGGGGACTGAACCCAAGACAACATGGTTGGGAAGAAAGCTCTTAACTACACAGTTACACCTGCACCTCATTATAAAGATTTTAATTACAGATAATACGAGTTAAATGAGTGGGCTGATAAAGTAGTAAAGTACAATCCCACGAAATTTGAATTCAAATATGTTACCGGTATTCTATTTCATACTCAGGTAGATCAATTAATTCATTGTGTCATTGCATCCCAAGTTATCTTCAGATGCGAGAAAGAATCAGTAGGAATAGTTATTAATAAATCATCTCTCTGAAGCAATAAACTATTTATTACATTAGTGCATTATCTAAATAAATATTTATCTCCTATTTATATTATAACTAACCTACTTAATGTTGAATGTCAAGTGGTTTATTATCAACAGATTGCGATGATAACAGAGATTGTGTCTTGTACAATGCAACATGGTAAGAGCAACGTTAGAGAAGTATGATTTCTTGGAAAGACAGTTACACAGTTAAAGTGGAACAAACTGGTTTCTAGTGCTTTAACCATCATTGGTTGCTTGTGAGAGGTCATATTAAATAAAAATATGACGATATACAAAAATTGAATAAAGAACATTTAGCAATTACCAATGACAATGGGAACTAAATTTTCTGAACAGCAGAATAAAAATTTATTTTAAACAGTCTATATATAAACTAAACTGCTTACATATAAAGTAGAAAACATAGAAAAGATAGAAGCAGTGCAGTGTACAAGTAGCATATTGTTCATTCATTCATTTTATGCCTGTTCTTCTCTGCTAGCATAGAATACCCTACCTATCATTAATGTCTTCAAAGGTGCAAAGCCAGTGGATGGGGAAAATGACAGCAATGTCACTGCTTGTAACTGAGAGATTATCAGAGAAACACAAATGTAAACAAACATACAGATATATACACCCATCATGATCATCATCAATTAGCATTTCCTAAGCTGACATGGACTAAACAGTTTAACAGTATCCAGCAAGTCACAGGGCTGTGATGTGCCACAATGTCACATATATAACAAGTAAAAGAATGGCAGTATTGGTATCAAATTCATTCCTTGGTTACAACTGTTTCAACATATGGGTTAACCCTTTAGCATCTACATTGGCTATATCTGACCCATATATTCTACTTGTTTTATGCTCAAACCAACTAGAACCTGCTTCTCACACCTACCCTCCGATGTCATTCTAAAAATTAACAATCACATCACTGAAATCTCAAAGCTACAAGATAAAACACATTTAATTTAAAACAATGTGAATAAATAGGCATTACATTTGAGAGGGTAATCTGAATGCTAAAGGATTAAATAGATCATTTAACAAGTTGGAAAACATGAATATGAGCAAAGATTATATAACAGTGATGATATAATATTGATTATATATTGTAAAATCCATAGACATTTCATCATGACCTAACAGATATATCAATATTATTTATTAATAAGAGCATAATGAAATGACAATAAATTTTACATTATATAATCGATGTAACATAACTAATGTTCATATTCATGTTTTCTAACTTGTTACACGAGTTATTTAATCCATATGTTGTTGAAACAGCTATAACCAAGGAATAAATGTCATACCAGTACCTACTTTCTTTAGCTTGTTATTTCATACTGTGTGACTGAAGAAAACCTCCTGGACTTTCAGTTTGTGTAAAACACAAACTTCTACTGAAGCATTCTTCTATCCAATACATTCTGTGAGCTAGTATTTGCAAGCATGCTGACTGAGGTAACTGCCTGGATTCCTGGTTCCCCTTTCATTTATTTTATGCATATATGTGTTGAATTCAATCCTACTGCATGGCACCTTGGGCATGTGTCTTTTACTGTAGTGTCAGGCCAATCAAAGCCTTGTGAGTGGATTTGATAGATGGAAACTGAAAGAAGCCTGTCATATATATTGGGGCATCCCATAAATAATGTGGTTTTTTATTTCTCAAAATTAAGATAAATAAAGTTCTTTTTTAATCTAAAATATACTCTCCTTCATTTTCTACAATGCTCTGCTATCTATCTGGTAGACTTCCAAAATTCACTTGTCCGAAATGAAAATTACTTCTCCAGTACTGTTATGACCTTGTCTACAGAATTCATAATTTTTCCGTCCAAATGATTTTGAAGACTACGGAATAAATAATAATCAGATAGGGCATCGTTTCCCATTCAAGTTGTTCCAGCCTTTGGAATGTCATCCTTGCATTATCCTGATGGAAGAACACCTTTTGTCTTGAAACCAAAGATGGTCATTTTCTTCTAGTGCTGACTTAAGCTGCTCAAGCTGCTCACAGTAGATCTCCTTTGTTATTGTTTGGTTTGGGTTTAAAAGTTCAAAGTGGAATAAACCTTTCATATCCCACCAAACACCTTACATGGGTGAAGACCTTCTTTAGCCTGGGGTGCCAGTTCCTCCCTTTGCTAGTCACTGTCTTCGGTGCTTGACATTTTCATAGGGAATCCAATTCTTGTCACAAGTCAGTATTCAGTCCAAAAAAGGTTCATTCATGAGATGCGACAGCAAAGAAGCAAATACATTCACTCGCTGCATGTGATTAAACTCAGAAAGTTTGTGAAGAACCCATTGACCCAATTTGCTGACTTTTTCAACGGCATGCAGGTGTCAATGAATGGCCAATCCAGACTTCTCTGCTAGTTCCTCAACAGTTATAATGGGATTTTGTTCCACCAGGGTTTACAGGAGTCCTCAAGCTCTACAGATCTTCCAGGATGAGGCTCGTCTTCTAGGCTGTAGTTTCTGGCACAGAATTTCTGGAACCAGCATTGACACTGACTTATGCTTACTGTCTGATTCCCATATACTGCATTAATATTCTTCACACTGTCTGTTGCATTATCTTTATTGAACTCATAAAGCAAAATATGCCAAATATGTTGCTTTGTCACTTCTATTACAGCTTTGAAAAAATAACTGTTAAAATCGAACTGCACTCTTCAAAACTTACATTGAGAATAAATACAAGGTAAAATTACTACCTGCCTTTATAGCAAGTTGACGCAAGTATTTTATCCTGTTCCCCTCTGACTTTTAGTCCATGCAATTGAAAAAACTGCATTATTTATGGGATAACCCAATATATGTGTGTGTGTGTGTGTCTTTGTGTCCATGTTTGTTCCCCCATCACTGCCTGACAACTGGTGTTGGTGTGTCTATGTCCCCTGTAACTTAGCAGTTTTGCAAGAGACTGATAGGATAAGTACTAGGCTTACAAAGAGTAAGTCTTGGGGTCGATTTCTTCGACTAAAAGCCCTTCAAGGCAGTGCTCTCACATGACTGCAGTGAAATGACTGAAACAAGTAAAAGAATAAAATCATCATCATTATTTAACATCTGTTGTCCAGTTTAGCATGGGTTGGATGGTTTGACCAGAGCTGGTAAACTGAGGGGCTGCACCAGACTCCAGTCTGATTTGGCATGGTTTCTATAGCTGGATGCCCTTCCTATCACCAATCACTCTGAGAGTGTAATGGGTGTTTTTATGTGCCACCGGCACGGGTGCCGGTTGCATGACACCAGTATCTGCCATGACTATGATTTCACATGGCTTGATGGGTCTTCCACTCGTGTATGGCATATTGCTGAAGGTCATTTGTCATTGCTTTCATGAGGGCCGATGCTCAAAAAGTCCTTTTGTGCCACCAGCACAGGTGCTAGTTATGCAACACTTGCATTGGCCATATTACCTCTGTGAGGCCCAATGCTAGATAGGTGCTTTTTACATGCCAGTTACAGGACACTGGCATTGGCCATGACTACGATTTCACTTGGCTTGACGGGTCTTCTCAAGCAGGGCATATTGCCAATGGTCTTGGTCACTAGTCACTGCCTCCATGAGACCCAACATTTGAAGACCATACTTCATCTTGTCCCATGTCTTCTCGAGTCTACACCTTCCACAGGTTCCCGCCACAGTTAGAGATCGGTACTTCTTTACACAGCTGTTCTCATCCATTCCCACCACATGACCATACCAGTGCAGTCGTCTCTCTTGCAAACCACACCTAATGCCTTTTATGCCCAACTTTTCTCTCGAAATGCTTACATTCTGTCATACATGCACACTGACATTGCACATCCAGCAAAGCATGCTAGCTTCATTTCTTTCACGCCTACACGTCCTTGGCAGTGACAGCCCATGTTTCACTGCTGTGTAGTATAGCTGTTCATATGCAGGCATCATACAGTCTGCCTTTCACTCTGAGGAAGAGGCCCTTTGTTGCCAACAGAGGTAGGAGCTCTCTGAACTTTGCCCAGCCTATTCTTATTCTCACAGCTATGCTCTCAGAGCAACCTCCTCTGCTACTGACTTGGTCACCTAGATAACAGAAGCAATCAACTACCTCTAGCTTATCCAACTGGCATTTGTCTATTGGAGTCTATTTTCTGTACATTAGTGTTTATTGTACCTGTACATCTTCCACACACAAAAACTATTTTCCCAGTTAACCTTCCTCTGATATTGCTGCACCTCCTATGTGTCCATAGCCTGCACTGGGCACATCTTAAGGAATTTCTACCTACACCTTTCCTACAGATCGAGCAGGGCCATCTACCTGAAAGCATTTGTGGTTTGTCTGTTTTCCTACTCACTAAGACTTTGGTTTTTGGTAGGTTAACTCTAAGGTCCTTCGATTCTAGACCTTACTTCTACATCTGAAATAATAACAATAATCCTTGGATAGAATTTATAAACATTTAATGCATCACTATACGTGTTTCCACAAATCACGTGTTTGTGTGATCTTAAGACATGATTCGTGGAAACGCGTGTAGCAATATATTTATAAATTCCATCCAAGGATTATTGTTATTACTACTATCTATATATATAAAAATGAGAATGTGTGTCTGTCTGTCTGTCTGTCTGTGTGTGTGTTTCCCTAAAACTCGAGAACTACACAACCAATTTCATTCAAATTTTACACATGTCTTACTTAGGGTTCCGGTTGTGTTTTAGTCAAAAAAATTTTTTAACTTCTTGCATAGTTCGAGCCCACAGCAACATCATATCACCTCCACTATTTAAGTATTACGTGTCAAAAGTGAAACAAAAACACTCATGTCAAATACTTTCACTTTAAAAATGAAACTATTCTACTAACTGAAACAATCACATTTCTATACTGTAATGACAGATACTTTCACTTTAATGGTGTGTGTGTGTGTATATATATATATATATATATATATATATATATATATATATATATATATATATATATATATGTTGTTGTACTTGAGGATGGTCATATTGCCAGTTTAGCCAATAAAAACACACGCACTGTATATTTGGTGTTAATTTGCTTCAGCTTTATATTACATTAATCTTAATCTTATTTCGGCCAGAGTTCTTTCGTCACACTTCTGTGACCTCATCAGTGGTCCTATGTTTCCTTCCTTCTTATGTGTGTCTCACCTTGCTAAATATCAGCCATTTTGTATTTTGTATTCCTATTGTATGTGTCTACGCATGCGTGTCTTTCAATGTGTTTGTGTCTTTTGTAAGTGCATGTGTGTATGGGGAGTGTCTGTATCACCTATATACTCTGTTAATACGTATTCGTTTGTATTTGTTTTTATTTATTTATTTGTTCATGTGTGTGAGAGATGTATATGTACACGTATATGTATAGATATATATATATAGATATAGATCTATATGCATACATGTATATGTATACATATGTGTAGATGTATATATATATAGGTGTACATCTAATATGTACACATATATAAATGCATACAGATATCTATACATATATACACCCATACACACACACATATATATGCACACAAACACACACATTAGTCATTTGTTTTCTTATCCAAAACTACGTCAAAAGTATTGAATGGATCTTTAAGAAATTTGGAAATTATATTCTATGCATAATGGCCATAACCCCCATGAAAATTCATATATTTTTGATGTTGATGAAATTTTAACCATACAGATTACACACAAATAAAGTAATATTTCTAAAAATTTTTCTTCTTAGAAGTTACAAAGACCCCTTCATGGGGATTTCACACCCACAATTTAGTCATTTTTCCTAAGCAAAGACGAATACAGTTGTACCATTGGTAGCTATAGGGTCACCCGAACATAACAGATGAGCATTATTTGTAATTTAACGGTACAACAGTGTAAGACTACCCTTTCAGATATACTTACATTGTGATTTCTGCAATGTGGTGCATAAATTGTCAAGTAAATGAAACTCATCTTTGCCTCCACTGATTCACTTGCAAAGTGATGAGTAAAATTATTTCGTTGCAGACCTCCTTTGAGTCTTTTTATTACCACTGTGACACATATAGTCCCCAGTTGGTAACATTGATTTCAAGGCCTTCCCAGATGAGTGACTGGTTGTTCTAAGACATTTATTGATTGTAAATATTTTCTGCCCAGTTACCTATCGGTAGAGTGGTCATTTGCAAACTCCAGAGGCGACACTTTCATTTCCCTTTACTCCAAATGTCACACATTGTTGTTTCTATTGAGTCATGCCCTTCCAATTGCTATAGATCCATAATGCATCTTAAAGCTGTACCTGTCACCTGTATGGTGAGGAATCCTACATTGGGGAGTAATAACGACTAGGCTACGGTAGCTGACTGATTATCGTGATCATTCGTCTTTGGCTTTCCTGTAGCTTTGCTCTCTTTTACAAACCCAGTGAACATACATATATTTCCTATTTTAAAGAAATTCAAACAATACATATTACACACAAGTTAAAAAGATTCCCAACAATTAAACTTCTCTGGTTGACATTAATACACCCATCACCAATAGGGGCCTTAACTCCCACAATTTTCAGCTCCATGAGCTCCATTTTTCAGGAGCAAAATTCTTTTAAGGTCCATGTAGTGTCTTAGGCCAAAAAAGTTTTTAACTTCCTGCATAGTTCGAGCCCACAGCAATATCTTATCTCCTCCACTATTTCAGTATTATGTGTCAAAAATGAAACAATAACATCACTCTACTGTAATGTCAGATACTTTCACTCTAACACTGAAACTATTCCACTATTTCAGTATTACCTGTCAAAAGTGAAACAATAACATGTCGCTACTGTAATTTCAAATATTTTCACTTTAATATTTTCAATTTCATACTGAAACTATTAAAGTGAGACTATACTCTCACATATATAGGGGCATACTATAAGACCCAAGTAAAAACATTCCCAACAATTCAACTTCTCTGGTTGACATAGGGGCCTTCATTCCCACATTTTAGAGCTCCATGAGCTCCATTTTGCAGGAGCAAAATCTTTTTTACAGGTTCCAGAAGACTGAAATTTTGGAATATGCGCATAAAGATCAATAGTATGGGATACATGTCTCATGATTAGAATTTTTTTAGGGTGTGTAAAGAGGGAAAGAACCCTCATGTGCAATTTTGATGAAATTTGAATCATATGTATTCCAGTTCCTTACAGAAAATATAACAGAAAAGTCTCATTTTTCAATTGCATGTAACACGGGCAACGCCGGGTATCTCTGCTAGTATATATATATATATATATGATAGATAGAGAGAGATTCTTTTATCAAATCCACTCACATGGTTTTGGTTGACCCCAAAGCTACAGTAGAAAACACTTGCTCAAGTTAGCATGCGGTGAGACTGAAACCAAGTTGTTGAGAAGCTAACTTCCCAACAACCATGCCTGTGCATATTGTTGTATGTATGTGTGCATGCATACATACAAGTACACCACTGCTTTATTGTGCAAGAGAATTTGATTATAAGTAGGCCAATGAGAAATTAGAATCAAATAATTCAAAGTGATGTGAAGCCAGTTCAAAAACAGTTACTTTACTTTGGAAAACATAAGAGGGAAACGATGGAGACAGATAATCAGTATATATTATATACATGTTCAGTATTTTGAGGACATACATCATTAATGATGGTTGTTCTCATTTATGAAAACAGGAAGGAAAGATGAGGGTGGGTGGTAAACAAAGATTTTAGAAACGTTTTAACTCTCACCTGAGCCCGAAATTGTTCTAACCTGTTCTTTTCGTCTTCCTGCTTTTTCTTCAGCAAAGCATTTTGTTCTGTAGGAAAATAAACATTAGAATCAGTCATTTGAAGAATTCCTACATATTTCAAAACGCTTTCTTTTCATATTATCTTTGTCTTCTGATAGCAAATCCACACCAATCACAGCTTACTGCATAAGATACATATCTTTTGAGGCTATATTCATAGGAAATTTAATTATTGAGGAAAACCATGCATGTGTGTGTGTCGGGGTGATCATGACTGGAATACCTGTGATCAAAAGTCGGCTCGGACAGGGCTGTGACGGCAAACCTACGACAAGTGTCAACATTGACACGTGAGTTTTTAACTGAAACGCGATGGACTTTAAAAAAAAATCTCCCTGCAATACCGTATAATAATAATAAAGAAAAAACAATCAATAAGTATATACCTACAACTAAAAATAAGTATGTCACTCCAATAGCTGGATTATTAAAGAAACCAGAATTTCGAAAAGCCAGGTTGAGAAGTTCACCACTAACAACAACAATACCTTACCAAGTATCGAAAGAGAATTTTTGGAATTAAAAAAACACAGTTGAAATCATTTACTTTTCTTTTTTTTTGTCTGATAAGACAGCGAAATTCTAGTCACAACAGGGAAATGAAAAAAAAAGTAAAGCTAAGGACGTAGATTGCTAAAGCACTGCCTACCAGTTTAATAATGCTGATGAAGTTATTATTGATTAAAGCATACGTATTTGTATATTTAAATTCAGTACGAATGTACATAGTCTTCAGACAAGAGGATTAAAAACAAAAACAGGCAGTTTGCAAGCGTGTGTGAGCGTGCGTATATGTGTGTATATATATATAATATATATATCCGATATGTTCGGATTTTTATAATTGCTTTCCAAACCATACAAATTATTTTCGGCACAGATGTATTTTTACATGATGGTGGGTACTGAGAAAAGTCTAGTGGTTGGAAAGCATTTAAAACGATCCCATGTTTCAACTATTGAATCTCCAAATACGTTTTGTGCGTGTGTAGATATATATATATGCATATGTGCGTGAAATATTACATAATCGAAGTTATTGACTCCATATTTTATCAAAACTTGAATATAGGTGAAGCGTTTACAGTGTTTTGATAGATATATGTACATTCACACACATATACTATGCATGTTTTATATAAATATACATATTACTATTCATTATAATTACACACCCAAACACTAGATAAATGTACTATATAATTATACACATAAGTATACAGTAAACACGCCAGCATATATACATCAACACTATACTATACAAATTTATTTTGTCTGGGAAGGAAAAAGTGGGAGACAAATTAGCATTATAAATGCCAATGATCTAACTATAGTTAGCTTATATATATATATATATATTATATTATATTATATAGAATACATTAGATGAATTCGTGCAAATTTTCCTAACAATGTGTGGTTATACAATTATAAACAGTAATTTCAATTAACCTCTTAAACTGATACTAACCTTTAACTCTTTTTTTAGCTTCATCTCCTATAGATGGCGGTGGTTCCATGGAACCAAGTATTGAACCTAACAAATCCATTTTAAGTAGTCTTTTTAAAAAAAAAAGAAACAAAATATGTAGCAAGTGATGTGAGGTTATTTAGAAATGGAAGCTCCTTGGAAGATTTAGCGGTCAACAAAGAAAAGCATGTCCGACTGCACCGTATTTCAGCGTATTTCAGAGTTATCCCCCTTACAAGCGTATCTCTCCGGAGCTGGAGTTTATCATCTAACCTCTATTTTTATCCCGATTATTTCATTCCAATCAAATAAATAATAAAATTTAATTTCTAGATAAACATTTCTAATTGCTTCCCAACTATATGGTTCCAGTACAGTCTACTATAGCCCCGGGATGACCAAAGCCTTGTGGGTGTATCTGGTAAACTGAAAATGAAAGAAAACCGTCACACACGTATGTATGTATGTATGCGCGCGCGTGTTTGTGTCTTTACTCCACTACCGATTGACTACTAGTGCTGGTTTGTTTACGTCTCCGTAACTTAGTAAAAAGAGGCCGATCCAATAAGTACGATACTTAAATTGAAAATAAGTACTGGGGGCGATTTGTTCGACTAAACCCTTCAAGGTGGTGCCTTAGCATGACCGCAGTCCAAAGACTGAAATATGTAAAATATAAAAGTAAGAACGTTAGCAACAAGCTAAGAAAGTACTAAATTTCATCTATGAAAATAGAGTAAGAAAATGATTGCCTCCCTTGTTGTCACTCTTTGTCGTCATTCTCCCCCTGCGGAGTTCCTCCTGCATTTAACTGGGTTTACTCTCGTCGTCTGCACAAAGTGAAAGTAGACAGTCCCTTACCTTATAATCTCCAAGGTGAGTGGTGAATTATTTGTTCGTTCGCAACACTTGTTTAATATAATCTTTCTTTTTATTTTAGTTTTCATCAAAGTAGCTTTTGTTCTGAATATCATTTCCTTTGGATACAAATACTAAAATGGAATTGATTTATTCATGCTCACGATCGGCTTAGAACAACTTTATGCTTTAAATACAACCCTGGTATCCTCTCGGCCCTCTTACTGATTGATATTAATTTGTATGTATTGGGTGTGAAATGTATAATAATCCTTTGATCAAGCTCTGCAGTTATATGAAGTATCAATTGGTTTCGAATGTTATTTAGCATTGAACGCCCACAAGAAGTATATTTTAATATAATTAAATTGTTTGCTTTCAATAAAGGCAACAAGAGAAATACAAATGTAAAACATTTTATTTATTTATTTATTTTAAAAACTGTCGCCTGGGGAAATATACGAAACATTATTGAAATTGATATTGGTGATCAATTAAAAAAAAAAAGGAATAAAATTATGTCGTTAGATTATTGATAATTTATGTATTTCGAATTTTCCAGGTGTTTTATGGTGATCTGTGATATTATTGACTTTTATTTTTATAATCAGTATGAACTACAGATTACAGCACCTAATAATACCATATATATATATATATATATATATATATATA
The DNA here is from genome assembly GCF_046866305.1 of Octopus bimaculoides. Classification (NCBI taxonomy): domain Eukaryota; kingdom Metazoa; phylum Mollusca; class Cephalopoda; order Octopoda; family Octopodidae; genus Octopus; species Octopus bimaculoides. The sequence continues at coordinate 36,661,394 of NC_142936.1, read as the reverse complement.
TATATATATATATATATATATATATATACACACATATATATCATATATACTGTCTTGTTCTCACTGTCCTGTTCTTGTTAACACTTTCACCCTCCGCAAAAAATCCCAAATTTTATTTAATTTGCTTTGCGGGAAGTACTGTTTCAACAAAGTCGAGTATTGTCCTTGCCTTCGAACGCGGAGTAGATGGAACAGGGACAACTGACAAAGGGGTATACTCTTTATGTTGCATGTCCCGTTTCTCTGTTTGTTTGGTTTTTTTTTTCGTTGTTCGAAAAAAAGTTAATTTTCTATGTTTACGTTTTTGTTTTCATTTCTCATTGTGTTTAACGTTTTTTTTATGCTTTGTACCCATATATGCATGTATGTATACATACGGATGTAGGTATGTACATATATGTATGGATATATGCATATATTTATATATTATATATATATATATATATATATATATATATATATATATATATATATATATAGGCATACCTTAAGTCGGTAATTCATTCTAAGACACGCGACTTAACCCGTAAAATGATGTAACACGAAAAAACAAAGAGAATATTATTTGTATTTCTTAAAAGAAATCAAGTTGAGAAAGACGTAATGCGAAACGTCGTAAGCTGAATGAATGTGTGTATGTGTGCGTATGTCTGTGTGTATACACACATAGATATATACGTACAAACATACATACACACACACATATATACTGGCAGTGATTGACGTACATCAGTGCACCTTTGAGTTGGCTTTGGTATTACTAGATTCCAGTTCTAATGTATTCCCCTGTATCATTAATTTCTTCAATATTATCATCATATTGATAGTAATAATTTATTCTTGTTGTTATTAATACTCTTGTATGAATGAATGTATATTTGTATGTGTGTATGTGCGCGTCTCTTTGAGTTTCATTAAATGCGCGGGCGGGCATATTTGTGGAGGTATCTTTCAGCTGTACCATGAGGAACCCGGCATTAAGGGCAAAAAAAAAATGTAGTGTCCTCTTTTCTTGTGACGCAAGAATGAACTTGCTTTGTTTTTTTTATTAATCCTATTCTCAACATAATTAACAATTTAAATATCATTTCATAGAATACCTGGATATATTGACATAAAGGCGGCGAGCTGCTAGAATCGTTAGCACATCGGGCAAAATGCTTTGCGGCATGCCGCCTGTCTCTACGTTCAGAGCTCAAATTCCACCGAGATCGACATTGTCTTTCATGCTTTCGTGGTCGATAAAATAGGTACGAGTTGAGCACTGGGGTTGATGTAATCGACTTTCCCTTTCCCTCGAACTTGCTGGTCTTGTACCAAAATTTGTGCAAGACGCTTAGCGACAATTCCTCTATCTCTACGTTCTGAGTTCAAATTTGATAAAATAAGTACCACCTCGCTGAGCACTGGGGGTCGATTTAATCGACTTGTCTCCACCCCAAAACTACTAACCTTGTGCCAAAACTTGAAACCAGTATAGGCCTATACTGACATTGTAAACATCGTTTCAAGGGTAGAACACCTGGGCGTAATATGGATGTTTAAAATACCTTTTATCTTTTACTTGTTTCATCATTGGACTGTGGCCATGCTGGGGCCCTACCTTGAAATACTTATATTTATTTTAAGTTTGGTATTTAAAAATAACAATAATAAGGCTATTGGTTTCTTTTACTGAACGGCTAGATTTCAGGGTTGTAAACAATCCAACACATAATGATGATGATGATGACGACGACGTTGATGATGATTTCAAATTTTGGCACAGCTGGTACTTAATTTACCGATTCCGAAGGGATGAAAGACAAAGTCGACCTCGGAGGAATTTGTAAGCATGGAAGAAATTTGCTAAGCATTTTGTATGGCGTGTTAATGATTCTGCTAGCTCACCACTTAAATAATGATGATGATGATGATGATGAATGCCCAGATACAATACCCGGCACTGTCTTTCATAGCTTCTGATCTTAACTGATTGGAAGTGTTATCAAGTACATGCTTTGTTTTGGTATAAAAGATGGATTATAGCAAATATTTTGCTCAATACCACAGATTTCCTTGTCAGTTGTTTGACCTTAACCAGTTCAGCATGTCCCCTTAGTAGCTGACGATATGTGCATCTCTGAAGTAGTGGGGGAGCATCACAGCCATGTGTTGAGAGGAATTCTTTGGGGTTTGAATAATTCACCACTGGAAACATGGGTGTTTCGTTCAACATCCTTAAACAACCTTTATTCAGGGACCTTTTGAGCTGGATGGGTTACTCAACCTGAAGAAAATTCTAACTGGGTCCCACCTGCAACGTCATGCACTGTTGATTTTGATATGAAATCACCATGTCGTGCACATACAGTTGTGATGCTGTGCTGGTGTACCCTTATCAGACAAGGAGTTATGATGGTTATATTGGGCTTCGTATATTTGTACCCCAGTGTCACTTTGATGGCACGTGCTGCGCTCTCACTCAATAATAATAATAATAATAATAATAATAATAATAATAATAATGTTTTAGTATTATTATCTAATGGTATGCACAAATGTATTACTTTTGGAATCAGTGTCCTTGATATCAAGTCACAACTAATTTCTGTTTCTGTTCCTCATAGAACAAATTTCTGTATTAATGAAATTCTTGTAGCTACTCTCATCTCAAGAAGGAACCCACCAAGTCTGTTGGTAATGGTACCAATGGCACCAACAACAGAAACCCTCCACAGTCTTTGTATTTCCCTTACTGAGTCTTGGTGTTTTCCTATTTTTTCCTTATCTTTGTTGTTGTTGTTGTTGTTGTTAAGGCGGTGAGCTGGCAGAATTGTTAGTATGGTAGGTGAAATGCTTAGCTGTATTTCGTCTGCTGCTATGTTCTGGGTTCAAATTCTGCTGAGGTTGACTTTGCCTTTCATTTTTTCAGGGTCGATAAATTAAGTACCAATCAAATACTGAGGTCAATGTGATCAACTATTTTCCCTCCCCACCAAATGTCAGGCCTTGTGCCTATAGAAGAAAGGATTATTACTATTGTTATTGTTATTATTATTATTAAGGTGGTGAGCTGGCAGAATCGTTAGCACGCCGGGCAAAATGCTTTTGTCTGCCTTTATGCTCTGAGTTCAAATTCCACCAATGTTGACTTTGCTTTTATCTTTTCAGGGTTGATAAAATAAGCACCAGTTGAGCACTAGGTTTTATGTAATTGACTTACCCCTTATCCGGAACTTGCTGGCCTTGTGCCAAAATTTGAAATCATTATTATTATCATTATTTAGGCAGTGAGCCACAGAATCAACAACAACAACAACAATAATAATAATAATAATAATAATAATAACGAGCACTCAGAGAGCGCAAACCTCCACCAAGGCTACACCAACATCCTCTCAATGATTAGCGAGAGATAATTTTTAAAATGAGAATATCTGAAATAAACTTGACTGTTCTCACAAATGAGAATACTAAAAATGAACCTGACTGCTCTTATAAATTAAGTAAAAAAAAAGGGAAAAATAATCCAGAATCCTTGTCTGGTACCAGATCGATCCCAAAATCTAATCAGTTTGTGCCAGTCACAAGGCCAGATGTCCCTAAAAGTTTCATCCGAATCCATCCAACAGTTCTTGAGATATCTTGTCCACGGACAAACAAACATACATGACAGAAAACAATAGGAAATGCTTAGTGGCATTTCGTTCATCTTTACATTCAGAGTTTAAGTTCCATTGAGGTCGACTTTGCCTTTCATCCTTTTGGGGTTGATAAAGTAAGTATCAGTGAAACACTTGGGGTCAATGTACTTGACTATACCTCTCCCATCAAATTTCGGGCCTTGTGTCTATAGTAGAAAGGATTATTATTATTATTATAATTAGGGAGAGGATGGTGAGCTGGCAAAATTATTAGCACATCAGACAAAATAATTAGTAGCATTTATTCCAGCTTTTTATGCTCTGAATTCAAACCCTGCTGAGATTGACTTTACTTTTCATTCTTTCATGGTCAGTAAAATAAATTATCAGTCAAGTACTGAAAGCGATGGAATAGACTTTCCCCCTTCCTCCTCTCCTCAAAATTTATGGCCTTATGTCAAAATTAGAAAGAATTATTGTAATTAGAAAAGAATCATTAGAAAATCAGATAAAATACCTTGCTATCTTTGTTCCAGCTTCATACATTCTGAGTTCAAATGTCACTGAGATCCACTCTGCCTTTCATCCCTCCAAGGTTGATAAAATAAAGTACCTGATAATTTTGAGTGTCAATGTAATTCACTACTTCTCAAAATATTGCGTTATTAGAAACAATTATTGTTGTTATATTGAATAAGTCCCATTCAAGTTAAATATTACAATGTGTCTATGAACACTGATGGCAATTTCTTATTGCTGCATAGAATATAATCTACTCAGGAAGATATGGGATGAATAGTGAAAGACTATCTCATAATTTTCAGCCTCTTGGAATAGATGACAAAAGACTAAGGTGACTGGCAATATGCAGTGCTCAAGAGGACCACTTACCTTAGTGCAACTGAGGTTCTGGAAGCATAGTTGGGCCCCTAACCCTACTTTTCTCATCATGCCTTTCCCATCATCCCTCTATCACTGTCACTGGTCCTGTCATCACTAGCCTAACTACTATAGTATTCTGTTGTACTTAAATGAGAGCCAAACTACATGTTTCATCATTCTATTCTGTACTACCAGTTAGCTCTTCCACAACTTGGAATCATTTCATTTGACATCCATCTTTTATTCTTGGTATTGTCCCTCTCTGCTTGCATTTTACATTGATCTCTCATCTAAGTTATCAATTATTTCTCTTCTTCTCCCCTGAAGCACTTCCTGTTGACTCATCTCAATCATCAAATATCCCTCACTCTCCCTACACACTCCTGCAGCCTACCTGTCATCTTCCTTTTAATCATCCATCTTTTGTCTACTGCACTCTCATTATTCTACTCCTCAATGGAGCAGTGAGCTGGCAAAATCGTTAGCATGCTTGACAAAATGCTTAGCTGTATTTCACCCATTGCTACATTCTAAGTTCAAATTCTGCTGAGGTTGACATTGCCTTTCATCCTTTTGAAGTTGATAAATTAAGTACCAGTGAAACATTAGGGTCGATGTAATCGACTAGTCCCCTCCCTGAAAATTTCAGACCTTGTCTCTATAGTAAAAAGAATTATTCTACTTCTCATTACTTTCCTGCACTGACCTACTTTCTCCAACCATCTCCCTAACTCATATTTATCACTTACCAACCCTCTGCCCTCGTTCACCATAAATTACATTCACCCTCCCCACCTTTATTTAATCTCTGACCATTGCTTCTGAATAGGATTTGGGGTGAGTTGTCTTGCCCTGCTATGACTTTCAGGTATTTTAATTCCCAACACTTTGAGAGAGTCATCCCCACCACACTAAACTACAGCCTACCAGTGAACAAGCAGAACACATACATTGACTATATCTGGTCATGTGGTAAGATGCTTGTTTCCTAACCATATGGTTCTGAGGTTCAGTCCCACTACATGGCACCTTATGCAAGTGTCTTCTACTATAGCCTTGTGTCGACCAAAGTCTTGTGAGTGGATTTGGTAGACGGAAACTAAAAGAATTTCTTATATACATACATACATACATACATACATACATACATACATACATACATACATACATATATATATATATATATATATATATATATATATATTTATATAAGGGCATTACTATACATAAATGCCTCACGCTAAGAGGGACTCTAAAGTCAAACTACCATAATAAACACATTTTTACCGAACGCGAGGGAATGCAACTCTCAAGCCTGGCTCTCTAAAAACAGACTAAACGGTAAATCATGATTTTGTAATTTCGTAATTACGAAATCATGATTTACCGTTTAGTCTGTTTTTACGGGACTAGCTTTGAGAGTTGCATTCCCTCGCGTTCGGTAAAAATGTGTTTATTATGGTAGTTTGACTTTAGAATCCCTCTTAGCATGAGGCATCTATGTATAGTAATGCTCTTATATAAATAAATATATTTATAGGGAATAAATGATGGAACTTTCCCTTATGAGGTTTTTTCACGCTAACTACTCGATAAATTCTTATAAAGATTTTATCCTATACTTGAATTGTATATATATATATATATATATATATATATATATATATATATATGTCTGTGTGTCTTTCTGTCTGTTTGTCTCCACACCATCGCTTGACAAATGGTGTTGGTGTGTTTACGCCCACATAACTTGAAAGTTCAGCAAAAGAGACCAATAGAATAATTACCAGGCTTAAAAAGAAGTACTGGAGTATATTCGTTCAACTAAAATTCTTCAAGGGGTGCACTAGCATGGTCTCACTCTAATGACAGAAACAAGTAAAAGATAAAAGATAATATATGTGTGTGTGTGTGTTTATACATATATATGTGTTTGTATGCATGTATATAGGTATGTATGTATCTATATATAATATAATTTTTTATGTGTGAATATGTGTGTGCATGTGTTGATATATGTATGTATATAAATATATATATAAATATATATATATATATACACATACATACATACATACATACATACATATCTACATATATAAATATATTTTTATATATGACGTTCACCACTAACGTGGACATTCAATGTGCTAGAAATAGATCACATCTTGTGTCTAATAAGACCTAAATTGTTCTCAACATGAAATATAGCGTGATACCAAAACGTAAGCGGGCAAGACATTTAAAATCACCGAAAAAATTATTATTAAACAGGGACCGGTTTCAAAATTTAACAATCTTACCGACTGTCTATTTCTCTTCAGCCTGATTTGTAATGCAGCCATAATCATCAGAACCCCATACAGATATACTATCACACACACACACACATACACACATATATATATATATATATATATATATATATATATATATATGGTGGTTGTCTACTCCTTAAACAGAGTTTGACCACCTCCTGCACCTACACCTTAGCCCTTTCATGGCGTCTGATGTGGCTTTTTAAACCAGACAGTGTTTTGAAAAAACACCCACACAGATTGCACCTCTGATTTGCACTACCAATACCTGCAAGTAAGTTCTGCTCATTGTGGATCCTAACATGTCTTTTAAGACCCCCATTGGATTTGCAAACCCTCTGGCACACACCACATTCAAACGTGTGCACAGACATATAATCAGAATAGCTGGGTGAGGTTTGTTTTCCATGGGTTCGCAGGTGAGATTTGAGGCCAGCCAAGGACAGACATGGTCTGTCACAGACTGTGCACACAAAAAGGTCCTTGTCATTCACCTTCTCAGTCTTCACCTTTTTCCTTAAATGTCTCTTGAGCCCTGCTTGCATCATCCTGGCCTCTTCAAATGCTTTCACTCCACTCCACACCCTTGTTCGCCATCCAACTCGATCTGAAGCGAGGACTTCTATATCTTTTGGAGCCATTCCAATTGACTTCATAGCAGTCCTTATGCCATCCTTAAACCTTTTTTTAGGTTTATGCCGATAACGTTTCCCCTCTGCAAGCTCACCATAAAACAGCTGTTTCGGCATGCGTTCATCTGCCATTCGAACAATATGGCCACACCATCTCAATTGGTTCCTCAAAATCATGGCTTTAATTGAGGGGATGCCTGCAGATGCAAGGATATCTGTGTTTGGAGTAAAAGAATTCCATTTAATTCTTAAAATATGACGAAGGCATTTTTGGTGGAATTTTTCTAACATTTTAAAATGCCTTTCATAACAGGTCCAAGTTTCACAGGAATACAATAGGGATGTTAAGACAAATGATTTGTAAAGAGCCAGCTTTGTATTGTTATTTATATGTCGCTGGCGCCAGACGCGTGACTCCAAGCCACCAAATGCTTTTGCTGCCCTTTGAATTCGCAGGTGTATTTCCGTATCAAGATTTCCATCATCTTGAACAGAGCTTCCCAGGTAGACAAATGAATTGACAACCTCAAGTAACTTTCCCTTAACAAAAATTTTAGGGAGGTTACAAACAGCACCATACGCAGGTTGATACATCACAACTGTTTTTTTCAGATTGATGGTCAGGCCAAAATCATCACAAGCTGCATCAAATGCAGATACAAGGGATTGCAGACCCGATTCAGAATGACTAACCAGATCGCAATCGTCAGCATACAAAAGTTCCCTAATAAGTGAAGTAAAAACCTTCGTTTTAAACTTCAGTCGGGTCAAATTAAAAACATTCCCCGTTGTTCGATATTTTATGTAGATACCCTTCTCAGAGTTTTGAAAGGAATGTGACACCACAACGGCAAAGTATATTGCAAAGAGGGTGGGTGCATCAAGGTCTCCCTGCTTTACTCCATTTTCCACAGCAAAAGATTCAGAAAGCCTACCACCAAAATTAACCCTAGCTCTCATATCCTGATGCAAAGCCTTGACCATGTTTATAAACTTTTCTGGGCAACCAATTTTCCCCAGAATTAGCCACAGAGCACTTCGATTAACAGTATCGAATGCTTTGCTCAAATCAACAAAGCAATGGTACAGAGCAAGATTCTGTTCAATGCACTTCTCCTGTAATTGTCTGACAGTAAAGATACAATCAGCTGTGCCCCTGGAGGAACGAAAACCACACTGAGACTCAGACACCATACTTGGAACTATAAAGGTATTTAAACGTTCTAACAAAATGCGGGCGAGCACCTTTCCAACCACAGACAAAAGGGAAATCCCACGAAAATTACCACACAGATCCTTTGGCCCCGATTTATATAAGGAGACAAGAATGGCATCAATCCAGTCTTGAGGCACTTTCTCACTTCTCCAACAGTGACAAATTAAAATATTTAAGAGTTCCATCATTTTGTCACCCCCATATTTCAAGACTTCTGCACAGATTCCATCAGATCCTGGAGACTTGTTGTTATTCAGCTTATTCATAGCTAAATAAATGTCATTTAGAGTTGGTTCAGATGCCATCTCTTCTATAACTGGAAGGTGTTCAATTTTTTCTATCGTCCTCATATTAACGGATGATGGTCTATTCAAAAGTGCAGAGAAATGTTCTACCCAACGCTTATGAATAGAAGCGGTGTCAGTCAGAAGAAAACATCCATCTTCTGTTCTCACTGGAGCTACTGAAGAAGATTTTGGACCATATACCTCCCTAACATAAGAATACAAACAACTGGCATCATTTCTATCAGCTGCTTCTTGTGCCCCTTTTGCCCTATCATTCCACCATTCCTGTTTAATTTTCCTTAGAGCAGTTTGCACCCTCCTTTTCAGCTTTCTGTAAGTTTCATTTGAGTTGGGATTCAATGACTGAGAGAGCAGTGTATTGCCTAAGTTTTGTTTTTCTAAAAGTAGATCATGAATTTCTGCTGATCTATCTGAGAACCAATCTCTGGATTTATGAGATTTAAATCCCACTGACGAACTTGCAGCCTGAAATACTTTTGTTTTGAAATCTTCCCATAAATTGTTTGGGTCAAGATTAATACTTTCTATAGCGTCGTGGAATCTTTGCAAGTTGCTTGATAATTTAAAGTTTGCAACGTTTAACTTTTTGGGTATCTTAGGACCAGACTGTCGGTTTTTAGGTTTTATCGAAAAATCTATTTTGCCACGCAGTAGATGATGGTCAATCCAGCTCTCTGCCCCTCTCATGACCCGAACGCTAGAAACGTCTTTCATATCACATTTCCTAATCAAAATATAATCTATGAGATGCCAGTGCTTAGATCTTGGGTGCATCCAGGTGGCTTTATATTTATTTTTCTGCTTAAACAGAGTGTTGGTGACAACCAGATCATTCTCAGTACAAAACGTCAAAAGAGCTACTCCATTTCTATTGCATTTTCCAATCCCATGTCGACCTAAAACAGGCCATGAAACATAGTCCCTTCCAACTCTTGCATTGAAATCTCCCAAAATGACCAGCTTGTCAGAAATTGGTACTTTCCTCAATAATCTTGCTAGATTGTCATAAAACTGTCCCACAGTTTCCTCAGAATGGGACATTGTTGGTGCATAAATACTGACAACGGTAAGAAACCTACCTTTTGTCAGTTTGATACGGCATGACATGATCCGGTCAGATATACCACTTGGAAGCTCTGCAATGGAGGACACTAATGTATTCTTGAGAGCAAACCCAACACCAGATTCTCTACGCTGACCCTTAGGTAGGCCTTTCCAGAAGATAGTATATCCATAAGCAGATTCCATTACTTGACCCTCACCAGAGAGACGAGTTTCAGAGAGAGCAACTATATCAAGGGAATATTTCTTTAGCTCACATGCAATAAGTGCAGTACGCCTTTCTGGCCTCTTCGTGAAATTATCATCAAGAAGTGTGCGCACATTCCAACAGCCAAAATTCAAACGATGTTTATTTTTACTTTTTCTTGAGGACTGTTTGACCACAGTGGCACAATGACGACCTAGTCCAGCCTGTGATACACTGGGACACCTGCCGGGCCAGACCTGTTCCCCTGATGTTCCCAAGCCTTTTTTGCCATTTACTGAATTTGTTTCAGACATTTTAAAATAAGTTACAGGTGCATTTTTAGGTTTCTGCCAACCAACCAATTGAATGATTTTACTAAGATTTGGAGTACAGGAAGTACCTGTGCAGATGAATAATTTTTAGTATGTGTAGCTTGCACTGCACTACCCCCACTTATTAGCCCAAGAAGACTTTCACCGGTGTGACAAGAGAATTGACAAAACCAGGAATTTCCAAGGCCTCAGGTTTTATTTCGGAGATTTCCTTCTCCTATGTAGATTACCAACCAATGTTAAAGAGCTTCTACCTGCCCATGAGGTAAGCCGTCCCATTCCAGACACCTAACCGACACTCAGACACTCTGTAAAGTGAACAAATATCACTCCGGTAACCGATGTGGAGCAGCTCATCAAAAAAAATATATATATATATATATATATATAAAAATAAAAAATAAATAAATAAAATAAATAAATAAATAAAAAAATATATATATATAAATAAAATATAAAAGATAAAAAATAGTATATATATAAAATTAAAATTATTCATATATACATATTTACAGACATTCACACACATATACACACCCATACATATATATATATATATACATATTTACAGACATTTTGTTGGATGGTCGTTGACTGTTCAGGAGTTCATCCGCCCTTTGACAGGTCTTATTTTTCGTCCTGTAGGGTGTTCAACAACACCCTCCTCACCAAGCAAGCCTGGTGGGGTTGCCAGTTTAGTCGCCGACGACCCGACCATGCAACAGGTTGTACTGGATTACATGTTACCAGTAGCACTGAAGAGCGACCTGACATATATGTATATACATACATACATACATACATACATACATACATATATATATATATATATATATATATATATATATATATATATATATATATATATATAAAACAAATAGTAAATGAGTATATGCATATATACGTACAGGTATGTGCATACCGACATCCACCTGTATGTATAGGTGCATATGTGGGTACAGGACATTGCAAACAAAACGTAGACGAGAAAACACACAAGCCACATAGAGAACATTCTTCTTCATCAGCTACCCCTGTTTTAACACCGGCGTACACACACAGAGGCATATATACATATATATACATATATACATATATATATATATATATGTATATATAATTTATTAATGAGGGTAGAAATTGATATTAATCAATTAAAACCAGTGGTCTAGTAGATGATTCGGCATCTATTTCTAGCATATAGGAGTCCACTTTTGCTGGTCATTCCTCTTATTTTTGTATATATGTATATATATGTATGTATATATATATGTATGAATATGTGTATACATATACCTTTTCACACACACACATACATGTGTGTGTGTGTGTTTGTGTGTGTGTGTGTAAAGAGACAGAAAGTAGGGATGCTTCTCTAAGGAAATCTTTATAAATATTTCTAATAAAAATATATTATGCCAACAAATATATTTATTATGAAACTAAACTATTTTTGCAGAAATGAAAATAATATATTCGTGTTTAATTTCTTGTCTACAAACCTATTTTGTTAAACTATAAACACTTATTCATTTCAATATTGGTTTGTATCAATGTCTCAATGGGATGTTATTTCAAAATGTAAAATTGAATTAGCTTATGTGTACTGTTAATAATATTCAATCATGAAAGAATGATGCTGTGAAAAGTTCGTCATACATTCTTAGAATGGTAATAAAAGCTAAAGATAAAAATAGACCTTTTGTAATCACAACATTTCAATGGAAGTGTAACAATTATTGATCTTTATTCAACCAGGAGTTTCGAGCATCTTAGAGAAAACTAACAGTGCTGATGTTGGTGCCATAAAATATTCTGAAACTGTATAAGTAGCTTGCCATTGATAAAGTGCAGCACATCTGATGCTGTTGATTGATTTTTTAAATTTTGTCTGAGTAAATATTACATGAGGTTATTGTTAGCCTTTTCCTTGTAAGTATATAATACATGAAGACAGACAAACAGGTAGATGGATAGACAAGTAGAGACATACATATGTACGTACGTACATACATACATACATACATACATACATATATATATATGTACATACATGCATAGAATGTAGATAAGATTATAACCCAAAATGTTTCTTCATGATGCACATTTGTGAATTTCTTCTAGTAATTGTATATATGTAGATGTTTTATTTTAAATGAAAAAAAAAGGTACAAGTTGAAAGTTCTTGTCAAGTTTGTTTTAAGAATACAGACTGATCACTTTTTAATATCTGTCTGTCTGTCGCTCTGTTTATCTATCTATATATGTGTCTGCCTGTCTGTCTATTTATCTGTCTTTCTATCTATCTATCTATCTATCTATCTATCTACTATATATATATATATATATATATATATATATATATATATATATATATCCCTCTCTCCCATCAACGGAACAGCCTGCTCATGAAATTAACGTGCAAGTGGCTGAGCACTCCACAGACACGTTTACCCTTAACGTAGTTCTTGGGGAGATTCAGTGTGACATAGTGTGACAAGGCTGGCCCTTTGAATTACAGGCACAACAGAAACAGGAAGTAAGAGTGAGAGAAAGTTGTGGTGAAAGAGTACAGCAGGGTTCGCCACCATCTCCTGCCAGAGCCTCGTGGAGCTTTAGGTGTTTTCGCTCAATAAACACTCACAATGCCCGGTCTGGGAATCAAAACCACGATCCTATGACCGCGAGTCTGCTGCCCTAACCACTGGGCCATTCTGCCTCCACACACATATATATATATATGTAATAATAATATTAGGGATAAAAATCCAAAATTACAGGTAAAAACTCAATTAAAATCAATTTATTAAAAATTAAAATTAAATTAAGTTTCACAGTATTAAATATTAATATATGTATATAGTTTTAGGGAAAAGAACCAAGGTTCATGAAATCATCGATGAAAATCCACTGTCACATATAGAAAAATTAATAAGTAAAAGCACAAAAAATAAGTATAATATAATACAAAGTAAATATCATTAGATAAAGATAATATTATCTTTATCTTATGATATTTACTTTGTATTATATTATACTTATTTTTTGTACTTTTACTTATTAATTTTTCTATATGTGACAGTGGATTTTCATCGATGAGTTCATGAACCTTGGTTCTTTTCCCTAAAACTATATATATATAATAACAATATTTATAATAACAATATTTATAATAATTAAGAGATTTTAATTGATTTAATCTTATGTATAATTTTAGATGCCATTCTCCATCTTTCTCAGAGTATTTCTGTTGGTCAGGAACAGTCATAAAGGAAATGTTTACTCTTTACAGATGTCTGCTAAAGGGAAGATCAACGTTGAAAAGTGGGACCCCAATGCAGATGGAGAACTGAATGAAGTGAACTTGAGGAAAAAGTTGAAGAAGAAAGGTTGCAACTGTTTGACCTATGAATATCCACCGGGCACTGTGTTTTGTGACCACACCTATGGTCACTCCAAGAAGGATGCTATCCTTACCGGGCAATATGAAGTGTTCATGTATGGACAGAAGGCTGTTCTTCAACCTGGAGACATGATTGACATTCCTGCTAACACCATACATAACACGGCAGTTGTTGGGAATAAGTTTGTTCAGTTTTTTGATGCGAGTGTAATTTATTAAGCATGTTTAGATTCACTTGAGGTCAAACTATTTTATCTTCTTCTTTCACTTTCAACTCTAAAGAGCATTGATATTCACGTTCACAGCCATTTTCTTATATTAACTTTATTTCAACATGACAGTTTTCCTCTTTAATCTAACTACTCACTATTTCTATGAAGAAATTTCTCTATTTGCTGCACTCTTGAAATACTTTCAGGGGAAACTGGCCAAAGTTAATTTTTTTACATTTTGACTTACTTTCTGTCTTTGGTTTATCAAAGACTATTGGAAATAGATTATATTGTTTTTCTCTCTCCTTTTTTAAAATTTCCTCAGTTTAACAAGAATATTTGATAAATGGATCAACATAAAACTTTCTTTTTATATTATCAATTGATAGGGTATTTAAAAAAAAACATACTTTAACTGTGTTTTTTAAACATGCCAATCTATTTCTCTGATTTATTATAAACTGATATGTTGTATTAAAACTTTTGTTTTTTTTTGAGAAGAAATTTTCTTTTGGTTGGGTTGGAAAATATGTTACCTTTTATTAAATTATTAATTAATATTAAGGCAGCAAGCTGGCAGGATTGTCAGAACAGTGGACAAAATGCTTCTTGACAGGCATTTTTCGTAGCTCTTTACATTCTGAGTTCAAATCCTACCACAGTCAACTTTGCCTGTCATTCTTTTGGGGGTCAATAAAAAAAAAAGTACCAGTGAAGTACTGGGGTCAATTGTTTCAACTAATCCTCTCCACTCAAAATTGCTGGCTTTGTGCCAAAATTTGAAACCTTTAAATTATAAATTGATATGGTATGACTATGCATATTAGTTTATTATTTAATTTATATTCTTTCTATAAAGATAGTTTTCTTTTTATCAAAACATCTTAATTAGAAGGAATATTCATTCTTTTTGGTTTGTTGACACTTTTTTTGAGAAAACCAAGAAGGAAAAATTCAAGTTGTTTTTGTTTTTTTTCTTTCATATGTATTCTCTTTGTTGGAAGATTTAACCTAAGACAAAAGAAAAAAAAAACGGAAAAAGAACAAAAACTTCTCAGAACAATGTTCCTGTAGTTGTTTACTTTGACCATTTTTAATCATGGTATTTTTTCCCAAAATCCTATGGTAACATCATGCAAATAGACAAGTTACGTGATCCATGGTCAGATGTAAAATAAAACTGAGGCTTTCAAAAATGGTTCAACTTAAAAGAAAGGTTTCCTGACAGGAATAAAGAGTGAATAAAGACAGAGATTTATAAGTGATTAAAGATTACCCAAACAGTCCCTGTGATTTAAACTAAAGCATCATGACTGACTGCATATAGCACATTGTACACATATCACACATTGTGGGTGTTTCACATTATGCACATTATGTATGTATTACACAATATGTACACACTGCACATAGTTCACACATATTGTACATTAGGTATGGATGACATCTAGTTTTCATATATATAACATATTGCACACATATCGTATATTGTGCACATGTTGTACAATTTGTACATTGTGTTCATACTGTACACAATATTGCAAAAATAGTGCAAATACTGCACATAATACACATATGTATATTGCATATAGTTGGCATATTGTACAGTGTGTATATATTGCATGTAGTGCACATGGGAAAATATTAAACATTGAAAACAGTGCAGATATTTCGTCGTGTGAGTACAATGCACTTTATGCAGACATCATACATGTAGTGCACAGTTTGTGTATGTAAGGTACATTCTGTGCATGTAATACACATTCTGTGCATATAGTTCACATTCTGTGCATGTAGTGCATATTGCACTTAGTGCATATGTGTTAATACCACTATATGTCCTCACACTATTCTGGCACAATGGTCGTGAGGTTCACATGTTGGATTACTGACAACATACACAAGAATTTAAACCCTATGAATATTGTGTTACCTTTTTAGGAAGACACATTATTCTGTCTGCTTCATGTGGCCTTGCAGAAAACTAAGCACTGCTGATTCCACAGTTAAAAAGGTTTAGCTGTATAAAATGGTATCCCACTCTATATATGCATAATATTGTTCTGATAATATGCAAATAACTAAATGAGCAAACAGTGTCTCATCAACAACAGCAAAACAAATAAGAACAAGTTAATATCAAAATCTATTATATCAGACTGTCAAGAATATTTCAGATTTATATGAGTGTGTGTATATATATACATATATATAACATAGAAAAATCAAAGTACTAACCACTGTATTTATATTACTTGGGGTACTGTGTATACAGCAGAGACGAGAAAACCAAAAACCAAAATGAACAAAGCACACAGAGCTGTGCTTAATAGTGCAGTGAATATATGTAATAAAAATGAGTCTACTGAGTAATAATAATAAAAACAACAATAATGATATTAATAACGAGAATAATAATAACAATGTTGATGATGATGATAATAACAGCAAAGACGACGACAATAATCACAGGTTCCTTGGGGATTGATGAAAAAGAGATGCAGATGAGTATATGATATATATAATAAATATAATGCCACAATTTACATATATGCTCAAGGTACAGAAAACAGTACTGCTTAGGTACTGCATATATTGTACATGTGGTACGTTGTATTCAACATAACAAAAAAAGCACTGCACATACCCAAAGCCCACAGAGCTACACTCAGTCATGCAGTGAAAGAACATACTAAAACTGGACTATTGAATGATAACAATAATCATTATTATCACTATTGTATTAAATATTTAAATATATGATTAATACTTATAAGAGACTGTTCTTTCAATATCGCACCTTCAAATCTTTCGATTTTTATCAAAAACTATTTTTGAGAAGTATAACGTGGCAAAGAATTATCTGTCACTTTACTAGGTGATTGTCTGCTTGTGTGAAATGGTACCTTAATGCAAGTAATGAGAGAAAACTGATTTATAAGATGAAATAAAAGGGATTTCAGCATCATTATCAGTGTCTTGGAGTTTGAAGAATATGGGATGAAAAGTAGAGACAGAAACCACATAAATACATGCACATTTACACACACACATCTACATAAACATACATATGCACATACATGTATACCTATATACATACATACATACATACATATATGCAATCATGTCCGAATATATACACACATGCATGCACACTTATATACATATATATCTATATACGTACACATATATACACACATGCATGCACACATGAATACATACACACATACATGTATACATCGATACACCCAAGTGTACATCCAGCCATCCATCTCACCATTCATTCATCCATCCATCCACACACACACACACACACACACACACACATTATATACATCATCATCATCATCATCATCGTTTAACGTCCGCTTTCCATGCTAGCATGGGTTGGACGACTTGACTGAGGACTGGTGAAACCGGATGGCAACACCAATAATATTCTAGTGAATAATGCAAGAATGGATTGATGAAATGATAATATTGATGATGATGATGACAATGACGATGAAGATGATGGTGACGATTATGATGATGATGGTAGTGGTGATGATGATGATGATGATGATAATGATGATGATGAAAGAAGATAATGATATTGATGCTGAGCCAAAATCAAAAGTTGGGAGAGCATTTTATCTCCTACTGAAAATTCATTTCTTTCTCATACATAGTACCAATATGTATTCCCCCAAATTCTTTTTAGTGAAGAAGATCCTCAAAACTTTTGTTGGTTTGAACCAGTTTACCTTTTATTCTGGTTCCGGTTAGTTTGAACCAGTTACCCTTTTGTTCTGGTTCTGGTCAATTTAAACCAGTTTTGTTTTTATCCTGGTTCTTTTACACGGTTGTTATGTTTTTAAAGAAATAATTTATATGTATTGTTTTGTTTTCTTTTATAAAGTTGTAAGCTGTATTATCTAAATTATTCATTTGTCAAGCTCCCACCACAGTAACCCCCTAAAACAACGTATTTTTGTTCCTCCCTACTTTTGATCCAGGATCTCCCACCTTTGTTTTTGGAATTGAGATATCCAGATATACAGCAACAATTCTGCAACAGATATTGACCAAATGTTTGTTTGTTGTTGAGAGGCAGAAGCTGTCTTCCATGCATCACTCATTTACTCATTTTGAGCTAATGAGGGAACTGCTATGCTATGTGGGTGTTTGGCCTGCTAGAGTTAACAGTCAGATCTCCCTCAGATCATACTCTAACTATCTTTGGAAAGGGAAGGACACATCAACTAATGTAACTGTATATAGCCCTAAAAAACTGAGATGATCATAAATGAAATATTTTTTGATCACTAGTTGACCCGGGGTTAAATTACAATGACAACAACAAAAACAACAACAACAACTATTTACTCTGTTGTTAGTAGAGAAATTCAGCCCACATTTAACTTATTTAATTAGATTATTCAGTCACCCACCCATCCCCACCCCACCATAATAAGATATCTCCCCACCCTCTTCTATGACTACTACTAGTGCACCCACCCTCCTTCATGGTTCAATTCTCTTGTATTATGCATTTAATGGTTTAACTATGGTTCTACTGTGGTTCTCACTTTTACTAAACAATTTACATTTTATTATTGCAAATCTTTATAGAACTTTTTTGTTAAATGTTCTTTACTGATCTCAATCTACCTATTGTTCAATTTAAAATGAAATTAAAATCATGAAAAAAAAAAAAAAATTCAACAAACACGTCTTTGTTATTTTCTTAATTTTCATTTATATTGTGATTTCTATTTCTTTCTATTTATTTGTTGATGAGGATGACAAAGTGTTCAGGGAAAGTTGCAAGTTCAACTAAGAGCTCAAAATAATTCGAAAGACAACTGGAAGTTGTAGGAAGAAATACCATATTTTCAGGCTTACATTGATGTAGCATAAGGAGTAAGCCATGTACTGTAAACATTCAAACATCAATACTGTCTTCCCAAATTCTTCTGTATTTCACATGGAAATTTAGGTCTCCCAAAAGTCTCTGTTTATAAGTTGACATACCGCTTTTGACTGTAAATTTTGGTCTGAAAAATTCAACTTGTATGCTGTAAAATATGGTTTTTGTGATAGTCCTGCACAACATTGAGATGGGAGAGTTGTAGAGAGTGAATATTTGTAATAGGCCTGCACAACATAGAGATGAGAGAGCTGTAGAGAGAGAATATGTGTAACAGGCCTGCACAACATAAAGCTAGGAGAGTCATAGAGAGTAAATATTTAGGATATGCCTTCACAACCTACAGAGATGACCTTTTATTGAGTGTTTTCTTTTACAAGATCTCCTGCATTGATACAGATGTACAACCCAAGTGTTAGGTTCAGAGTTGGAAATCTGGTGCAAATGCAAGCAACAGAAAGGATCCATTAAAGGGAGCAAAGTGTCTCGTGGTGATCAAACCCAGAGCTATGTGATTAACCACTCAGCCCACCCCAACACACACTAGCAAAAACAACACAGACACAAGTACATACATACAGGCACACATATGCACATATATATATATATATATATATATATATATATATATATTATGTATGTAAGACACAAACACATACATATATACACATACACACATGTACACACACACACACATATATGTATGTATGTATACATATATATAAAACAAATAATAAATGAGTATATGCATATATACGTACAGGTATGTGCATACCTACGTCTACCTGTATATATAGGTGCATATATGGGTATCCAAGAAAGTTAGGGGTTGTGAATCCAACCCACCAAGGTTTAATATCTATCCAATATACTGCTGGAAGAATACCCAATTATTATTACACTAGTGTTTTTTCATTACAAGGCAATTACATTACCAAGTGCAATAAATGGGTGTGGGTAAAGAGTTATTTTACCATTAATTTATATAGCAATAAGAAAATGGAGGGGATTAATAGGTGGTATTCATCAACTTGCAGACATTGTATTGTGTCAATTGACTTGTTTTTTTGTTTACTAAAAGGACAATAATTTCGCTTTCGCTTGCCCCTATAAGTCTTCGCAAGCTGAGTTTCGTGTCCAATGAAGGAGACGACGTTGACATGGGTGCCAGTCGTCGAATTTAACTTGATTTCAATTTCATTTGTCTCAACAGGTCTTCGCAAGTGGAGTTTAGTATCCAATTTAACTCGATTTAGATTTCACTTGCCTCAACAGGTCTTCGCAAGTGGAGTTTAGTGTCCAATGAAGGAAGGTACGCATAAGTGGACTGGCTGAGGCCTTACATTTAGGTCTCACTTGGCTTGCTGGGTCTTCTCACGCACAGCATATTTCCAATTGGCAGAGTTTCTACAGCTGGATGCCCTTCCTAATGCCAACCACTCAGAGAGTGTAGTGGGTGCTTTTATGTGCCACCGGCACGAAGGCCAGTCAGGTGGTACTGGCAATGGCCACGCTCAAAATGGTGTATTTTATGTGCCACCCACACAAGAGCCAGCCTAGGGGCACTGGCAACGATCTCGTTCGAAAGTCCTTACACATGCCGCGGGCACAAGTGCCAGAAAGGCGAGACTGGGCACAGGTGCCAGAAAGGCAACGCTGGGCACAGGTGCCATCACGATTTCGCTTTCGCTTGCCCCAATAAGTCTTCGCAAGCTGAGTTTCGTGTCCAATGAAGGAGACGACGTTGGCGTGGGTGCCAGTCATCGAATTTAACTCGATTTCGATTTCAGTTGCCTCAACAGGTCTTCACGAGTGGAATTTAGTGTCCAATTTAACTCGATTTCGATTTCACTTGCCTCAACAGGTTTTCGTAAGTGGAGTTTAGTGTCCAATGAAAGAAGGTGCGCATAAGTGGACTGGCTGAGGCCTTACATTTAGGTCTCACTTGGCTTGCCGGGTCTTCTCACGCACATCATATTTCCAAAGGTCTCGGTCAGAAGTCATTGCCTCGGTGAGGCCTAATGTTCGAAGGTCGTGCCTCATCACCTCATCCCAGGTCTTCCTGGGCCTACCTCTTCCACAGGTTCCCTCAACTGCTAGGGTGTGGCACTTTTTCACACAGCTATCCTCATCCATTCTTGCTACATGACCATACCAGCGCAATCGTCTCTCTTGCACACCACAACTGATGCTTCGTAAGTTCAACTTTTCTCTCAAGGTACTAATACTCTGTCTAGTATGCACACTGACATTACACATCCATCGGATCATACTGGCTTCATACCTTGCGAGCCTACGCATGTCCTCAGCAGTCACAGCCCATGTTTCACTGCCATGAAGCATGGCTATTCATACACATGCATCATACAGTCTGCCTTTTACTCTGAGTGAGAGGCCCCTTGTCACCAGCAGAGGTAAGAGCTCTCTGAACTTTGCCCAGGCTATTCTTATTCTAGCAGCTACACTTTCAGCGCACCCTCCCCGACTACTAACTTGGTCACCTAGATAGCAGAAGCTATCAACTGCATCTAGTTTTTCTCCCTGGAATGTGGCAGAAGTTTTTTTGCACATTTACAGTGTTTATTGCTCCTGACATCTGTTACATACAAAAACTAACTTCCTGGTTAACCTTCCTTTGATATTACTACACCTCTTATGTGTCCATAGCTTGCACTGGGTGCATCTTATAGAGTTTCTACCTAATAGAGTTTCTACCTAATAGAGTTTCTACCTAATGAATAAATCAAAAGTACCTTAGTGGGGGTGGCAAGAGAGGTCATTCAGATTTGAGGAACAGAAGCTACTGGAGCCGCTGTACATAAAGCCAGTGAGAGGACACAGCACATCTGTAGACCTAAGGTAATGAAGTGTGTCAACGAAAGTCTTCATGTAATCAATCGAGTGTCCTTTCTTTGGATGTGGTCTAGGATGTCTGTGTGTATATAGCAGCAGCTCCACTGCCCTAGAAATTGGAGCTGTACATCATTTTTGTTCTCAACCAGTATTGTAGATAGTGGTTAGGAACTGAAGTATTTTCTGTCTCTGAAGAACAAAATTAGTATTTGTGATACCTTCTGTGTAGAATTGAGGTTGTGTGTTTGCTAAGAAAAATCCTGTGATGGTAAGGTTTAGTATCTGTAGCAACCTCAGGAATTATTGGGTTGCAGGGTTCTAGTTATGTGGTGTTAATGTTAAGGGATAGAGTATGATAATATTTCTTTGATATGTGTAGTGATCTTGAGTTTGTGCTGTTAAAATAGATAATGTTCGCATGGCCCTACTGTCTTTGAGATCTCTGGTATAAGTACAAATTTCATGTGATATCTCTAGGTTGCATGTGGATGATGGCTGAATGCAGAAAGGAAAGGAGCAATGCAGAATGGCTTTGGGCATTATTGCAGGTAATGTCAAGTAAGATCATAATTGTGTAAGAAGAAAAGTGTCAGGTCAAAGCTAAATCATGGTCTACATTAGAGTTTATTTTGAGGTATGTATTAATGTGGGTTAAAGTGTGATATGACAGGAAGCTACTGATCCAAAAGATGTGAGATGGATGGAGCCTATTGGTGAGCTGTTTTGCGAGGAGATTCATGTCCTAGACATGGTCAAATACTTTGCTAATATTAAGTATTTTCTGATGAATTGAGCATGTAAGGAAGTTTCAATTCCAGCAGAAGGTAGACCTGAGACTAAATGTTTCTCTAGGAAATTACATTAATATATTTTTCTCTTGAATCATTAAATAATGACGATATTTTGAGACAATAATAGCTGTTGTTTACTTCTATAACTCTATTGAGTTATGTAGAGACATAAAAAAAGACCTATACTCTGTGTGTGTGTGTGTGTGTGTGACAAAGGAATTTATGAAAAACCAAAAAGGAAAATATAAAAAAAAACGTGCAACAGACACAGACAAGCTCAATCCCTCAGCTATTGACAAAATATCATTACGATTTCAACACCTTCCAAAAATATTTGGTGGTGTCAGCAACATAAGCTGTTGAGATACAAATGAGTGGACATGATAGAGGAACAAGGGCAGGAAAAGCGAGACAAGTAGTATAACAAGAAAAGTTGAAGTCTGTAGACTGAACATTAAATGAGGACAAGTTATGAGAGCAGGGGAAAATATATAACAAAGCAAAGAGACAAGGACAGCAACTGAATAAATACAAAACAACATAGAATTATTTGTGTGCATAGAATGTGTTTCAGTTTAGCAGCAAAAAAATAGACAATTCGTGCGAAATAATGCTAATAAAAAGCGTGATTCTTTTAGACTCCATGAAACATAATAAAATAAATAGAAATTAAAACCAGTGTGACAAAATAGGAACTAGAACTAAATTTAAAATTTCGGATAAATCAGGAGCTAGAAAAAGAAAAAAAAAAAATGGGATGGCCTTGAAAAGTGAAATCAACAAAGAATAGGTAGCTTGACAAACAAGAAGGGTTCAGAGATTGAAAGGGTACAGGAGGTTTAAGAAAAAAGACGGAGTGTGAGAAGGGCTGTTGCAGAAATAAAACAGTAGAGAGGGGTGAAACGAAGAGAAGGAGAGATAAAAATAGAAAATTACTATTTGTAAATCTCTCAACGAGAGACATTCATTGACAGTACTTTAGAGTAAAAATTATTTGCCAACATAACATGGCACTCCTGGTTAGGATGAATGATACTGCTATTTAGCCCCAGGAAACGTTGTCTTCAGCTGGCTATACAACACACTATCTGTGACCTTATATTTTCGAATAAGGGAGTTTAGCGTCCCCACTCAGCACAAAACAATATCTGTGTATTGTGATTTCTGGGTTATTTCCCTTCATCAGCATAGAATAACTGTTCAGCTAGAAGTGGTACTGCTAAATACTTGTTTGAAATATAAAGTTTTCAAAGTGACACACAATCACGGATGTTGGCATGTTATGTTGGCAAATAATGATTGATAGATAAAAAGTTTTAGATGAACAGAAACCATGAAAGAAGGAAAATAGAAAGATAACTGCATGCAAGCATTGAAAAAAGGGTACTTAAATAAAGAAAATAGTAGAGGGCAATAGAGAGGTAAGCATAAAGAAATAAGGACTAGATAGAGAGGTAGAGAGATAAGTTATCACATGATAAGGACAAAATGAGAGGGAAAAATAATGTGCCTTTTGGATTCAAGAAAAAAGACTTAGACCATGAAAACAGCAGAAAACTGGCCTCATTGATGCACACACACAGACATATACATACATGCTTGCATGCATACATACATACTAGGATGCCACATATATAATATATAGAAGTGTAAAACTTTGATCAGATAAGTTTATCCAAGCAAGTAGTAAATAGAAACTCCATTAATGTGAGTTTCAAACTTGAAAACTTTAAGCAAGGGGGATAACTCTAATGTAATCAATTGATCAAAATTTTTGAGCAATATAGACAATACAAATAAGCAATGAACTGGTATTTAAACCCAATTGATTAAAGTAATGAAGTAACAGACATGTTTCAATGTTATTTGGCCTCTTCAGCAAAGTATATTCTACTTAGTTATCAAGACAAAGCTGGTCTATCTATCTATCTGCCTGTCTGTTTGAATTTCCCCTCTCTCTCTATATATATATATCACCTACGGACATACAGACACACACACACACATGACTATGTGATACCAAACCACTGTTTATTGCAAGTACTTCCATCACAGAAGTAGTGGCTGCAATTTGAAGAACAATAGTAGAACAGCCAGTTTAGGAATTTGGGAGACAAATTAGATATAGTCAAATACAAAAAAAAAAAGTAACAACCATTCAGCATTTTTGGCACAGAATTTTAACTTTTCAAAACGTACATATAATTAGCACGATGTATTTATTTGCCATCATGCTATCGAAAGAAAATGGAAATAGGAGTTTAAATGGTAAATGGTGAGTGAGCAAGTGACAGTAAAAGTACAATGAAAGTGAATGGAAAGACGAGGTGTTTATTACAGAGTCCAGGGTGAAAACTAGGTGAGAAAAAGTGAAAGTGAGAATTAAAATAAGAATGAGTTCAAGTAAGAGCTTGTAGTAACGCCTGCGCATGCGTAGTTTTACGCATGCGTAGAATTAAACAAGCAAGCGTTTCCCGCTCAATTCATTCTCTTTCTCGCTGGCCAGCGATTGAGCATGGACGTGTGTTTAAAAGCTGTCCCTACATCTTTCGGTCTTATACTCGACAGCTCGTTATTCTCACCTCTAAAGATGTATAACTAAAGATTTGTATGTTTTACCAAGTAAATAAATGTTGTTTAGTCTGGAGTTCAGCGTTCCGTCTATTTCTTTAATTTTATAGTAGAAAGTCAGGTATACAATCTAAAGATGTATAACCCACTTTCTACTAAAAGCTGTTAGATTTATGTTGTTTTAAGTATGACAAAAAGTAGGAACAATTTTAATATACAGATAATTAATGAAAAATAAGGAAATATTTATGGAAAGTTCAGTTTTACTGAGAATATTGTGATAAAAGTACTTTTGAAATGATGATAATTACATGCAAATATTTCAATGTTTTGTAAAAAAAAATATTGTAAAATTAAAAATATATCATCATTTTGAATTAAATTTTCGTAACTATCATTACACTATTCTGTGGAACATAGAAACGTTATTAGCACAAAAAGCTGTTGTTTTGACAGTGCAAGTGCCAATGTGCTGCAATACCGTTCTGATCCATAATTTTCGATAGATGGTATATACAATGATATCTATAAATTATTGAAGTCAACTGTTGGATGTTGTCCAATGATACTAGTTAATCGTTCATAGACGTTGAGATGCGGTGCAAAGCTGAAAGAAAATGGCACCATCGGCCTTCCATGTGTCGAAGTAATACTACTGGCTTATATACTGAAGCAGAGAATTTCAGATGCTTATTTCGTTTCATAAATATTTTTATTTTATGTTGGGATGTTTACACACAAAATGCTGGTGTTGTTCAAATGCAGAAAACATCTTTGAACAGAGTAACTTAGTGTATTGAATGTGCACACACACAAAATACAGTGCAACTGTAATGGATTAAACATGGCGTATCATGAAAGATTATAGTCGCAGGCGAAAAGGTAACCATTTATTGTTGTAGTGGAAACAAAACACAAGTGGACTAAATCAATTGTTCCAAAATTGCTGGGAACAAGTTATAGTTTAAAGGTGATAATCCGAATTTGCTCCATGACCCCAATCAAGGGAAATCACCCATCTTAAGTTACAATTTTTTCCGTCATTGCTAGAGTAACTCCCTGGCTAGATAAAAAGCAATGGAGAATTGAAGGAAAAAATGGATATGGTTGGTAAACTGCGTCATGGAAAGGCTGATCCGAAGGTGAAATGGGTGTCTATGCCAGTAGCCATCAAAGGAAACGTAACTTGGTGCATTGAGAAAGAAATGTGTGACTATCACAAGAATGGAATATAAACATGTAGCGCAATGTGCCAGAAAACTAAGCATGCAACTAAGAATGCAAAGAAGAGTTCATCAGAAAAGGTCTATTGAAAGCACAATTTGCCTATAGCAAGGCAAACAGTCAAATGATACAGTAATAAATACAGTTTATCTGTATGTCAATTGACTGATTTAAATATAAAATGTTTTGGATAGTTTCGATGCCAATATACAGAGCGTATAACGTAAGATTTGGAAGGTGGTGGTGTTGGCGATGGTGGTAGTGAAACTTGTGGTGTAGGAGGTGTCTGCGAAGGTGGGTGGGTGTGGCTCAGGTGTATGAACGTCAGTGTATACCTTCTTGAGTCGACCAACTGAAACAGTTTCTTTTATACCGTGGTCTACGGTGAAAATTTTGTTTGCGCGTTGAAGAACTCGATAAGGTCCGGTTTAAGGAGTTATGAGAAGACCCCTCACAGAGTCGTTGCGTATGAACACATGGGTCCACGAAGCAATTTCCTTCAGTACTGCAGACTTCAGAGATTGTGACCGGGTGTTCATCGGTGGTAAATTGGAGAAGTATGATCGCAAACGGTCGACGTAGTGAGACAGATCTTTGGTAGCAGTATTAGTTGGTGCCAACATCTGGCCTGGTAATGATAGTGGTGTACAGTAGAGTAATTCGGCCGAAGAATAGCCCAGATCCGCTTTCACGGAAGACCGACAACCCCAAAAGAACGTTGGGAAGGTATTCGATCCATCTTAGTGGATCTGGTGATGCACGAAGAGCTGCCTTCAGTTGACGGTGGAATTGCTCTACCATCCCGTTAGAAATGGGGTGGTAGCTTGTCGGCAAATGCTGCACGCCCAAGAGACGAGAAAGTTCACAGAAGAGCTGTGATTCAAACTGTCTCCCCCGATCGGTGGTGATCCTTGAGGGAATACCGAAACACAATATCCAGCCTGGTATAAAAGCACGAGCGAATGATTCAGTGGAGACGTCAGCTTCAGGCCATCGAGAGAAACGGTCGACACAGGTAAGAACATAGGAGTATCCGTTACTAACAGGCCAAGGACTGATGAGGTCGATATGAATGTGGCGAAAACGATTGTCAAGTTGGTCAAATTTTCCGAGTGGTAAACGAATGTGTGTATAGATCTTGGAACGCTGGCACTGACGACAGGAGCGAGATCAAACGATGATATCTCGGTGCATGTCCGGTCCAAAAAGCAGGCTGTAATGAGCTTGACTGAGGCCGCAATACATGGATGAGATAAGAAGTGCAAGGCATCGAACACACTTCGGCGATGGTTGTCAGTAACAAGGGTCGAGGTGATCCTGTAGATACGTCACACAGGATAGTTCCGTCTGTTGTTGACAAGGTTAAGTACTCTAAACGACACTGAGTGAATATTGGAGACAAGGTGTCGATTGATTGCAGAAGGGGCTGGTCGGTAGCAAGCGTGATCAAATCGATCACAGCTGGAGACAAAGAACAAACTGGAAGTCTTGACAGTGCATCGGCAGGGACGTTGTCTGGTCCAGAAAGGTGGCGTATATCACTTGTAAATTGTGAGATAAAGTTGAGGTGTCTGATCTCACGGGGTGAGCATTTGTCTGATTTTGAACGAAGGGCGAAAGTCAACGGTTTGTGATCTGTGAAAACCACAAAGTCACACCCACGCGAAAATGGTAACAATGCTTGACTTCTAGGTAAATGGCTAGCAACTCACGTGCAAAGGTTCTGTATCTCATTTCTGGATCTCTGAGCCGACGTGAAAAGAATGCCAAGGGTTGTAGGCGTTGATTAACAACTTGTTGCGACATCGCACCAACTGCGAAATTTGAATTAACGGTAAGTACGAGACGTGCCCCAGGAATCGGATGGGCTAGTGTGGCAACTTGAACTAAGTCTGATTTGATTATCTGGAATGCCAACAATTCATCTGGTGAAAAAGAAATAGCCGTGTCTTTTTTCGTTCTGTTCTTTAAAAGATCAGTTAGAGGTAATAATTTCCGAGCACAATTCGGTAGGAAACGACGATAAAAGTTGATGAGACCGAGGAAGTGTCGCAGCTGATGAAGCGATGTAGGAGGAGCTAAATTCTGGATGGCTTGGATCTTAGCAGGCAAAGGTCGAATGCCTTCGCAATCAACGAATTCTAAAAATTCCAATGTGGATTTACCAAAAACAGACGTCGCCGGGTTGACTTTGATGTTGTACTGTGAGAGTCGCTGGAACAACCGAGAAAGATGCTACTGATGTAATTCAACCGTAGGACTGGCGACGAATATGTCGTCGATATAAGCAAAAACACCTGGAAGTCCACGAGTAACTTCGTCGATAAAACGCTGGAACGTACTAGCGGCGTTTCGTAGTCCGAATGACATAGATAGAAATTCAAATGATCCAAACGGTGATGTCACCGCGATGTCACATCTGGATTCATTGGTATTTGATGGTGCGTTCGTACCAGGTCCAATATGGAAAACACCGTGTAGTTATGCAGAGCGGATGAGAAATCCTAAACATGAGGTAGTGAATATCTATCAGGGGTGTTGACGGCGTTGAGACGTCTGTAGTTTCCGACTGGGTGAAAGTCAGTGTCACCTTTGCGTCCCAATTGTAGGGGACATGCCCATGGGCTGGTGGAAAGTCGTATAAGGCCGAGCTGGAGCATGTGCTCGAACTCGGCTCGAGCTATCTTGAATTTGTCCAGAGCTAACCGTCGTGGTCGAGAGAAAACAGGTTGGCCGGTCGTTGTGATGAAGTGTTGAGTCAAGTGGATTGCCTGGATAGGCTTGAAGAAAAAGTTCGTCAACTCGAGAAAACAGGTGAGGAGTGCGTGAAACTGGTTTCCGATAGCAGCTACGAAGAATGACGGATTGATAACAGCGGCGGTAGATTCGCGGGCAGGTGTAGATGTTCTATCTAGAAGTCTCTGGCTCCTGACATCTACAAAAAGTGAATAATGGTGTAGGAAATCTGCGCCGAGAATAGGATGAGGAAAGTCGGCGATGGTAAAAATTCATTTAAAGTCTCGACGTAAGGATAAGTCCAACGATAAGAACATCTGGCCATAGGCCCTGATGGGAGAGTGATTCACTGCATTTAAAGAAACACTGGAAGGATTCGGCTTAGTAGAGATGAACCTTAAGGGCCAAACACTAGAACTCGATCCTGAGTCCACCATGAACGACTTGTGTGAGACGAGATCCCTGAGGAAAAAGCATGATAAGGCGAAATGTTATGGGAGAGATCTGTCGTGCCCAGACTCTCCGAACTCAGTTTACTGATGCCCCAAATTAACACACTGACGTGCGTTCTCTTTAGACCTTGAGTGGTACCAACACAGTGAGGAACTGATGGCGGCGGGGCTGGAACGGTGGTAAGAAGAAGAACGAATATGCGAGTGATGCTGAAATGTCACACGTGCGCGAGACAGTTTAGCGAGTTCGTGTGTTAAGCGTTCAATGGCTCTTAACGTGGCATCTTCGCCTGTTGAGGTAGGCTGTGACGTAGGAGACGAAGAAGAAGAAGAAGAAGAAGAAGAAGAAGAAGAAGAAGAAGAAGAAGAAGAAGAAGAAGAAGAAGAAGAAGAAGAAGAAGAAGAAGAAGCAACGACTCTATCTGCCATGGTGGGACTATGAGAAAGCTCTTTAATCCTGTCCGATGAGGCGGCAATTTGGCCGATAGTACTTGTGTCAACCATATTAGCCAGTATCGTCCGTACATTGTTTGGCAGCCGGGAGAAGAACAACTTCTTGACGAACGAGCTGTCCTCAGGTGTGGCGTCGCTGAGTTCACGAACCCGCCTAAAAAAAAACAAAAAAAAACTCAGAAGTCGTCCTATCTCCAAGATGTTCATCCTGAAGTAGGGTGCGGCACCGACTTTCTGATGACTTGGAGTTCCGTCTCAGAACTTCTGATTTGAAAGAATCATAAGAGGTGTCTTGTGGAGGGTCGGTAATGAGATGCTTTATGGTAGCAGCTAAAGAAGTAGGAATACCACTAATTAGGATGTGCATTTTCTGTTGTGAAGACTGTATGCCATTTGCAGCAAAATGAGAATCGAGTTGGGCAAACCACAGCTTAGTATCGCCTGCATATGCTGGAATAGAGGTAGTACTCATGCTTTTGTGACAGTGATGTGCAGCAGAAATTCACCGAAGATGAAACGATCAGAAAGAACAGGTGAGGCGGAAGAAAGGCGAACGAAACGAAAGGCGAGCGTACTGCCGTTGGACTTGAATTCGAAATATAAAAAAGATTATTGTGAAGGAGGCTGGGAACCAGGAAATCTTGGTAATGAAAAGTGAAAATTACCTTTGAAATGGTAACAAGCGATACCAGAGATGAAAAAGAGCTGTACACCACGTGATGTAAAGAAAAGGTAGATATGTAGCATTCCGGGTGTCGATATCAAAATTCCTTCAGATATCACTTTTTCGTGTGCGTTTGTCGGGTTACCAATGTTGGAGGTTGTCCAATGATACTAGTTAATCGTTCATAAACATCGAGATGCGGTGCAAAGCTGAAAGAAAATGGCACCATCGGCCTTACTGACTTATGTACTGAAGCCAGTAAGGCTGAACAGAGTAACTTTGTGTATTGAATGTGCACACACACAAAACACAGTGCAACTGTTATGGATCAAACATGGTGCATCACGAAAGATGACAGCCGCAGGTGAAAAGGTAACCGTTTATTGTTGTGGAAACAAAACAATAGTTATATAATTAGAAGTGCCCTCAAGTGGACTAAATCAATTGATCCAAAATTGCTGGGAACAAATTATAGTTTAAGGGTGATAATCCGAATTTACTCCATGATTCCAATCAAGGGAAAAAACCTGTAAAAGAACGACCGTGCGAACCAGAGGAGATGGCGACGAACGGGAGATGGCGACGAACGGGAGATGGCGACGAACGGGAGATGGCGACGAACGGTAGATGGCTCCTTTAAACGCGTCGCACGGTCGAACACAAAACCATGTTATATAACATATGAAGGCTCGCAATGAGAGATGATGCAAGCGAGTGTCAGTAAAGGAAAGAGAGAGACAGAGTGACAGATAACCGTTAGATATATATGAAGGGTAGATTTATTAACATAGTGAACAGTGTGTTTGTGTGTGCGTGCATGCGGCATACAATGTGTATGACAGGCCTTCTTGTACAAGAGTATGTATACAACAATATGAATGACGGGACCGTCGTATAAGCAAGAGTGTGTGTACAATATGTATGTATACAATAATGTGTGTATGTGTGAATGAGGAATACAGAGCATTGAAAGAGTGTCTGTAACACAGTAGATAAGCGTCCTGAACGAAGATAGAGAAAATACCAGTTCGTATAAGAGTTACACAGTTGAATGGCTATACTCAGGAAGTTGTGATCGAGGAGCAGAGCTGTGGTTCCACATGTTGTGCGTCGATGCTGCGACCGGTTACCTGGTACAGAAGATTCTCGCAGGTTGGTTCTGGCAGTTAAATTTCGTGGTGGAAACAATCCACTCAAACAGTGTCGAGATGAAAACCGCGGTTGTTGTTGTTAGCGTGTACTCTGGTGGTGGTGTTGCTGGCGACGACATTGTGGTAAACAGTACATGGGTGGTGATGATGTCGTCGCTGGAAACTGGCTGTAGCTGTGTTCTGTGTGTGGTCAGCGACCAGACCTGTGAGAGGTCTGAAATCGAAGACAAACTGGCGTGGTTCAAACAGGCTTATTTATAGATGAACAGGGGCTCACCGGAACAGCAGAAAAGCACTCTCTCACGTGACCTTATTAGAAGGCCACGATTGGACGGTATACACCCTGGCGCGAAACAGAACTGTAGACAATTGCCACGCAAATAAGAACCAATCAGGGTGGTGGACACGGCAGCCGAAGGCTAGATGTTAGCCGCTTCGTTATCATTTGTGATTGAATGCCCGAGAGAGAGGTTTCACTACACACCCATTTTAAGTTACGGTTTTTTTTTCGTCATTGCTACACAACCTTTTGGCTAAAATCAAAGTGCAAGATTTTACTATTAAATACAATGTGTTGAGATTTTAGGTAAGAAATTCATCAATGGTTTCACCTCCCATTTTGATTTGATGCGCAGTCTTTGATGATAGATATATTTACCATAATTTTTGATGTCACGAAAATACTAGTACACACACACACACACACACACACACACACACACACACACACACACACACACACACAACAATAGTCCTTGCAAAACACATTTGCTCTATTCAAGGCTATTTGTATTCTGAATTCTTGGATAGTAGTCTTAATTTATTGCCCGGTTTAATACCACCAACTGAGACCTGGGTGCCTTAAGCGAAGTTTTACTCTATTGAAAGGATTCAATCCAAGCCATCAATCAGAAGAAAACCTTCCTTCATCCCAATAGTGTTGGAAGCCTGACAAAAATAAAGGATTATGAAAACTGCTCTTCCCACACTAACTAAACAGTACCAAAAAAAAACAAAAACAAAACGGATATCTACCTATCAAGTTAAGGATCACCGGGCTCGAGGTAAAAACGTGGGATAGAGATCTAAAGAAAATATTGATGTTTAGTTGAACTTCTGATTGTTATTCATCGTTTATGTTGATGTGTTGGCTGTCATCAGTCATCTTGGTATGTCACTACAGGGTAAGTAAAGATTCGTCAAGGTTGGTGACGGAGAAGAATGTCCATAATCACATACATTATTCTAAGAACAGCAATCCTTTTAATGAACCGTCGACATAATGACAGCAAGTCAAGTGCTCACACTCACACTAATTAGCTACTTTAGAGAGTCCTTTCAATCTGGCCTGTACATTGACACCGTCTATATAATATGTAATTACGTATATATCCAGCGGTTAAAGGGGAGTGGGAATGGTGGGGGTGCGTACACACAAACGCATACACAATCTACTTAGTCTTTCTTGTCCCTCCGTCATTCAGTCAATCTCACATTCTATTCAGATTAAGTTGCCACTCATTTACAATTATTTCCACTAAAAACATCTATGTTAAGGGAGGAACCATCCAAACAACTACCACGGCGGATCTAATGATATTTCAAGTGGTTTCTTTTATTGTTACTGTTCACAGCTGAGGGTCTCACCCACTATCATTCATAAACCGCACTCGCGCACGCGCGTGCACACACACACACACACACACACACACACACACACTCACATATGAATGCACTTATAGACTCACCCCTTTCTCTCTCTCCTCTCCCTTTCTTGCACCACCCTCTTCCCTCTCTCTGAGGTCATTGAAATAATAGAAAACCTTTGATATCAACCAGACCACAATATCCTTTGCTAAACTGCTGATTCTCGTCCTTAACAGAAACTTAATCACTTGCAATAAATGAAACGGATTATATTCCACACGACCCGACTGTTGACCCCTTATCATATATCCAAAACAAACAACAAACAATCAATTTACGTGACATACAAAAATTTAAAAGTACTAAATCTACCTACAGTTGATACTCGTGACCAAGCTTTCTTTGTAGCTTTTGTAAAAGTATAGCTATTAAGAATCTATCTTCTTACTCAGAGAAATAACTCGGTTATTCTGCATACAACTGTTTTATCAATGTACTTAACTATAATTTAAAATTTCGTTCAGCAATTTCCTTGATTTCATTAGCCATCATTAAAAAAAGCTGTTTAAATCAAGGGCTTTAATATCTTTTAATAAAGTAATTCCCGCCTTAGTGCATTTCTGTGCATAAAACATTTCAGCCTTGATTCCCTCTATTCTTGTTTTAATTT
This sequence comes from Octopus bimaculoides, assembly GCF_046866305.1. Lineage (NCBI taxonomy): Eukaryota > Metazoa > Mollusca > Cephalopoda > Octopoda > Octopodidae > Octopus > Octopus bimaculoides. The sequence continues at coordinate 36,627,092 of NC_142936.1, read as the reverse complement.
TCATTTCTTAGAAAACTGTTTAACAGACACATATCATTTATGCCGCGATCATCACATTTTTGTATTTTGTTGACATCATAAATGTCAATATTTAATTCTTTACGAGTACGTGCATAGTTAATGAAGTTACAACCACTCCACATTAAACACGTCGATCTACGGCGAAAACGTTCAATTTACAATTAGTTCATGTATCTGGTTGGATAGTTACATAGCAATAAAAACAAAATTTAAAAAAAAACGTTAAAACATTAGCTACATGAATACACCATTATCACCAGCATAACTTCACTAGCACTATTTGTTCGACTAAATCCTTGATGGTGGTGCTCCAGTATGGCCGCAGTGCAATGACTGAAACAAGTGAAAGATAAAAGATAAAAGAAACTTAAAATGTTCTTTATGGTTCCTTGGATGGTATTCAACTAAGAAGCAAGATTTAAATGTGGATGAAGCCCTTATATTGGTTTTGTATCAAAATTTTAACGAATAATCTTGAATATTTGAGTAGTACTCTTTGTGTTCAAAACACAGACTGAATAAATATATGGATCTTTTATATAAATATATGGATCATATTTTGTAGCGAGAACGTTAAATTACGAAAATACAGACGGTTATGCAAACTACATGAGAGTTTGGTTTGTTACTATGGAAACAGGCACCTATATATCTGTGGCTTTCAGTTGCCGAAGATTGCTCCAAATTTGCAAGCTTTAAAAGCTATTAACTCTTTGTTTATTAATTTAAGGCAATTAATTTCATTTCCATAATTAGCATACAAAACTACATCTGTACACCAAATTTGAAATCAGTTGAACCAAAATTGAAGTAATTGAAAAATGAAAGCCAAAAAAGATCCGAATATATTGGTTTCAAATTATGGCAAAGTCAACCTCGGCGGAATTTGAACTCAGAACGTAAAGATGAATAAATAAATATGTTGAATAATACAATAACTATTAAATAAACTAGCTGAAAGAAATCAGAAAATATAATACGGAAAACACTCCCTGTAAGTTAAAGGTAACTAGGTTATTGTTCATCAAATGAACGAAGTGCTGGCATGCGAGATTTAGGGTACTTTTAAAATGTAGTCAGTGAAATGTATAAAGTTTAAAGCACTCCTATAATTGCAGGTCTTGTGCTAAACTTTGAAAATTTGTTATTATTATTATTAAGATGTCTTGTAGTATCCAATATTGTGATGTCGTAGATTGAAGATATTGTGTGTATCAAGGATTTGTACTGTCTGTTAAGTTACAACAAAGACCTCAGACAGATAGTACTTTACGCTGTATGCGAGCAGTTCCGAGTAAATCTGAGTTTTGCAATATACCAAGATTTGTAGGATATTTCTAAAGTGTCCAGATGTTTCTTCATGTTAGGTGATATTGAACCCAATGCTCCGCTAACAACAGTAATAATCTTTGTTTGACTCTCGCAGCTGCCACATATTGGAGATCTCAATTTTAGGTCTCTATATTTGTTGATCTTTTCTCTTTCTTTGTTGATAATATCATGATCTCCTGGCACTGCCACGTCAATTATTAGACACTCTTGATTGTCCCTCCTAAAGACTACTGTATCCGGCCTTCAGTGCTCTAACACCTTGTCTCTGTGGAAGTCAAAGCCCCAGAAGATCTTTGCCTTCCTGCTTTCGTCCATTACCTTTTCCAGTGTATGTTGGTACCAAGCACCCGTTACCTCGTATCCATACGAGGCACAGTAGCCAATGAAGGTTTTGGGCTACCTTGTTGTGTCTGCATTTGTTCACTTTCTGCGCAAGACTTTTACAAGCACTAACAATGTAAGTCACGCTTTTGACCTTCTTTCCACACTGTCTACAAAGGTTCGTTGCACTTGTGTGGTATATATATATATATATATATATATATATATATATATATATATATATATATATATATATATATATATATATATATATATATATATATATATATATCCCTTTTCATTGAGTTGGTATTCAATGCCTGGTTCTAGGCAGTGACCTTAAAAGAAAACTTTCCGCCTTCTTTTTAAGGTCACCTTTGCTGTGCCACCTTCACGATGCTTCCGGGTCTTTTAAGTTGTTAGTTTAACTGTGGAACTGACCATGTAATTCCACGCGGTGTAGTATTTCTTCTCTTTCGTTGGCTATTCCAGACCAGAATTCATTAGCACTCTCAACTCCATTGTTGGTAAATCCTTCTACATGAGCAGCATACTGCAGCAGGTCTTGTTCCTTGTTTACCAAAGACCATGTCACATTTCTTTCACTGTCGAAGCACTCTTGTACCCTGGTCAGGCTACGTCCACCTTTACACCTCTTCATGTACAGCCTATGTACGTTCGCCTTAGAGTGGAGGGCACTGTACATTGTCATCGTCTTTCGGGTAGTGCGATCAAGCTGGTCAATCTCCGCTCGTGTCTATTTCAGAATGGGTACATTATAGCAGACTACCGCAACAGCCCATATGTTGATGGTAGTCACAAGGTTCCTTGCATTGGTTGTTGACTTCAAGAGAAGTTTGAGGCACTTCAAATATACAGTGATAACCTTGTCTTTCATTTCTCTGTGCAAGATATTGTCCAGCTCCAGGATCTCAAGATACTTGTACCCACCACCATCCGAGTCTCTCATTTGTTCTCCGTTCGGCAGTTCTATGCCTCTACAATCTGTTCTTTTCTCCCGTTTCAAAGTGAGCAATGCACAGTTTGAAGTCTCGAATTCCATTTCTATATCCTTGCTGTACATTATTATTATTATTATTATTATTATTATTATTATTATTATTATTATTATTATTATTATTTCTTTTTATCACAAGTTTTGTTGGAACTCCTGGAGTCTTGCATGCGTAGCGGGCTTGCTGCCTGCAGCCTACGGTACCATGCTATCTGTTCTTTTCAACTATCTAATACTTTCCTGATTATTCTGGCCGTGCCACGGAGGCAAACCTATTGTGACAGTTCTACTGGGCACTCTATTCCAATTTCCTTTATATTCCTCTTAGTGCCTTCTGATACTGTCCCCAACAATAATTGGCACTATCTTCACCTTCTTCATTTTCCATAGCCGGGCTATTTCGTAATTAAGAGGGTTGTATTTATCTATTTTCTCGCCTCCCTTCTTGACTATTCGTGGCTCAAATAGGCACGTAATATCAACTATATAGCACGTGTCGACCAATACTAAGTTCGGTCTGTTATGCTGTAGCACCTGATCTGTTTGGATTAGGAAATCCCAGGGGATTTTGCAAGTCTCCGACTCTGCCACTATCTACTGTTTGTGCTCATATCACATCGTGCCTTTCTCTCGCTCGCACTTTTCGCACAGTTTCCAATGTAGCACTTTCGCTACCTGATCGTGTCACCACAACTTGTAGTGGTTTTGAGCAAGTCTAGGGCATTCGTTCGTGATATGGGCAATGATTTCGTCCATTTTGTTTCAGATGCGGCATAACAGACATTTGCTCATTCCTAAGGTTGACTCTCCAGTTCGTAGGCAAAGCTTGGTCTTGCTCTGCCAGTATGGTGTCTCAGTCTGTTTAGTGTTCTTTTCTTCAGCCAATCCCACCTATGTTTTCCAGCAACTTCTGTTGTGCCTACACGGAATTTATTGTGTAGTCTCTTACTGCGTAATTCTTCTTCATGTTCTTTTTGTACTTTCTTTGTTTTCCATTTTCTCTGCTTTCAATAATCCCTCATTCCTAACTGATGCTAGCGAAGTTTCCTTACTTTGGGCTAGGTATCTCATTAAGCTCTCGAGTTCGATACATACGCAATCTTCCACACTTATCAGCCCCTTCTGCCATTTGCTTTCTTCATGTATAGGTGATCAGTATCTGCACGTGGATGATGGACTCCATGCATCGTTAGAAGCTTTCTTGATTTCCTGTCCATATCTTTTATCTCTTCCTCTGTCCGTTTCAGGATTCTAGCGCCATACCGAACTACTACGACTGCGCACCAGTTTATTGCCAAAATAATGTTTTTTACATTATTTTTCTCATTTGCCGCAGGTACTCTTCTCTTTGTCTTTTCTTTCATATCGTTGTGTTTAATTCCATCTACCTCAAGTATTCCCAGGTATCTATAACTGGATTGAGGTTCAATTACCTTTATCATTTCACCACTTGGCATCCATATGCCTTCTGTCCTGACAATCTTCCTTGTCTCATCACCATTTCGTCAAAAAACTGGAGTGAGCGACACAAGCCCAGATCGAAAAATGCCTAAGACTAGTCTGGGAAATAGAAACTTATGTCGTCCGCGGCAGACGCTTTGGCACAGTTGAGGTGAGCTTCCCAACTGAAGATAAAAGGATAGTTTCCATAAGTTTTGCTGTCAGATAATATTGATACATTGATGTTTTCCTTGATGAAACCAAATGAAAACTCTTAAGATAAATGAGAAGAATTAAATTTATTGACTTATACACGGCAAGTTTCCACAATTTTCTGCTACATGGATAATTTTAGTTGAGGTTTAGTGCCAGATTGGCTCTGATAAAGCAGTTCAATAATCATGGATGTTCTAGTTGTGACGATCCCATCTTCCATTCAGACCTAATATGTTTAAAACTCATTATTCACTGCGTTCTTTCTTTTTATTTTGTTTTTCAAAGGGCAGAGTTACTTTGACAGAAATTTTGCTACTATTTTCACCAGGTTGAGCGACTACGTAGATCACTCATTGACTCATGGAGGATTCTAGTGTCTCGGAAGGCAAAATAAATAAATAAATAAATAAATAATCGGCAAAATGCGCGATAAATAGTAAGAAGGAACAAACAAATTACCAGCTTTGTTTAATTGTTCGTTAACATTCCCAATGGTTATTAACGAAGAATTATTTATTAGTGATCCTCATAATGTACAGAGTACGGGAAAAAAAACCTGCCATATTTTAAACTGCGGTTGGTGTAGCGCTACTGAAGTTAAGCAAATAATAATGGCGTAATTCACGTAGATTAGTCTCGTGGTTAGGTTGTTGCCCTCACGATCGCGAGGTCATGGTTTCAATTTCTGGATCGGGTGGTATATTGTATTCTTGAACCAAATACTTCATCTCACCTTGCAGAACCGTCTTTCTCGGATCGTGAGAGACTACCTATCATCTATCGTCCGTCCGTCCATCCATCCATCCTTCCATCCATCCATCCAGCCAGCCAGCTAATGTTTTACGTTTTTTTTTACTATTGGGCCGATAAAATAAGTACCAGTCGAACACTGGAGTCGGTGTTATCGACTTAACCCCCTCCCCAAAATTGCTGGCCTTGTGCCTAATTTGTACTTGCTGCTAAAACGTTTATCAATCTGTGAAATGCAAGAGGCTTTTTTGCTTCACCTGCTACATTATAACCCAGCTGTTACATATATTTTCATATCAATTATTATGTACTGTTTAGTTCTACCATGTTAATTTTTAATGTGCATCGTTTGAGTAAGTCTTTAAAAAGTGCAATACTGGGGTCAATGGTGTTGAGTAACACCCTTCCAACGTAATTATTGACTTTGTGCGATTCTTCTCGGATATTCAATTGACGTTAAAGACTTTAAGTTTACGGGTGAACATTTTTTTTTTACATCGTTTCAGTTTATAAAATTAGAAGACTCAAAGAAACGATACCACAGTTCATGGCTACGTTTAAATGTGGATGGAGCCTTTCTTTGTTCAGTATCACATCTTAACGAATAACGAAACATTTGATTAAAGCTCTTGTAATAAAAGCACGGTATAAATAAATATATTAACAAACAATAAATATTACAAAAAAATATAAAAAAAACTAAAAGAATTCAGAAAATAATATGCAAAAGACACTCCCTGTAAGTTAAAGGGAATTAGGTTATCTCTCATCAAACGAATGAAGCGCTGGCATGTGAAATTTAGGGTATTTATAAAATGTAATCAGAGCAGAACAAAAATATAAAGTTTAAAATGGTCAATTATTATATTCAGTAGTTATCTCTCCATATGACATCTCTTTAAGCTTATTTTCTCTATAAACACTGGCCCAAATAAAATAGCTTAATTACAGTAATTAATAAATATTTTTACTTTCACACGCACAAGCAAAATAGATATAAAATGACTTCGACTGACGATTTGAGAACAATGCGGGAAAATACAAAAATGAACTTGGGTATTTCGAATAAGAGAAACGGATATTTTAATGTATTAAATTTATTACAGATCTTTTCTTTTTAACTGCTGAACAGCATTTTTTTTCTTCTTTTTTTTTGAGTTAGCAATGGCTAGGAAATCACACTTTCTTATCTATTACTTGCGAGAGTATCACTAGTGATCCCATGTATTTTACTTACATATCTGGATTGAAACAACATGAAAGACCATTCAAATTCTACTCTATATCATGAACAACATTAACTGTATGAAGTATATGTCTGTGCCGAATCACTATGAACTGTCATCCTCCTGATTCTCTTAATTTTCTGATATATATATATATATATATATATATATATATATATATATATATATATATATATATATATATATATATATATATATATATATATATATATATATATAAATTGGAAATGTAAAAATAAAAACAAAACACAAAGGATTCTGCGGTAAACGTGTTTTAAGCTTTATAGTTGTTGCATCATTATTGGTATATAATTGATAGTATAAAGCTATCTTCAGCCGCAAATATATTCTTTCCCAAGAATTATATCAGAAAGAATTATATATATATATATATATATATATATATATATATATATATATATATATATATATATATATATATATATATAAAGAATAAAAGAATATATATATATATATAACAGGCGCAGGAGTGGCTGTGTGGTAAGTAGCTTGCTTACCAACCACATATATATATATATTCTTTTATTCTTTTACTTGTTTCAGTCATTTGACTGCGGCCATGCAGGAGCACTGCATTTAGTCGAACAAATCAACCCCAGGACTAATTCTTTGTAAGCCTAGTACTTATTCTATCGATCTCTTTTGCTGAACCGCTAAGTTACGGGGACGTAAACACACCAACATCGGTGGGGGACAAACACAGACACACACGGACGGACACACACACACACACACACACACACACACATATACACACACATATATATATACGACGGGCTTCTTTCAGTTTTCGTCTACCAAATCCCCCCACAAGGCTTTAGTAGAAGACACTTGCCCAAGGTGCCACGCGGTGGGACTGAACCCAGAACCATGTGGTTGGTAAGCAAGCTACTTACCACACAGCCACTCCTGCGCCTGTTATATATATATCTATATATATATATATATATATATATATATATATATACACACATACACACACACACACACACACACACACACACGCACACACACAGAGAGACATGCAGGAAGTAAATAGACACCTTTAATTTTCAAAATTTCTGAAACGACTTAATGTTTTCAGCAGTTTAGAATTTACAATGTAATTATTCATTTTCATTCCAGGTGCCATTATATTAAACATTTGCGCAAAGTAACCATGCCATGCACAAAAAATTCAGCAGAACTGTCAGATTTTCAAAGAGGTCGTATTGTTGGGCAATCTGAAGCTGGTCTTAGCGAAAAATTACCGAAGATCTTCAGATTCCTCTTGCTACAGTTAATAGAATTATAGTGCAATTCAAAAGCCAAGGAAATGAATCAACAGATTCTCGTCCCGGCCGACTTTGGCCTTCGGAAAGGAAGCTTCGCTGTTTGAAGAGAATTGTGGAAAACGAACCCCTTTCGAAGGCTTCTGACATTGCAAAACAGCTAGAAGTTAGTCCAAGAACGTGTGTTACATATCTGCACAAGCTTGGGTATTATGGATGAGCAGCTAGAAGAAAACCTCTCCTTCAACCAATTAATATCATGAAAAGAAAGATATGGGCTAAGGAGATGTCAGAAAACTTCAGTTCATTTTGGGATAGAGTGATTTTCTCAGATGAATCCAGATTTGTATTATTATCAGACAGTTGACGTGTTTGGGTCTGGAGGCTTCCCAATCAAGAATTTGATTTGAAACGACTCCAACCAACTGTGAAACATGACGGTATCTCTGTAACGGTATGGGGAGCTGTCACCAGCAATGGTCGTTCTGAGCTGATCAAATGTGTTGGAACTATAAACTCTGAAAAATACATCGAAATACTTAAGTAAGGACTATTTCCGATGTATTCACACGATAACATAGCGAAAAATTCGGCACTCGGACACACCAGATGACATTCCACAGATAGCTTTCTACATTCACAGAGCACTTCTCTCCTTCCGGTCGGCAATTATTTTTCATTATAAATGGCCAACACCAAACATATTATGTCCGGCAAAAAATATTACATTTAAATGTTAGTGAGTTTGCTTCAGTTTTTATTCACGTAGTCAGCACGACATATCACACATATACTGTCTAACATCAGTATATTAACTATTCACTAAATTAAACACCGAATTAAATTAGTATTTTTTATAATGATTGGAAATCATTTAACTACTTATAATTAATATCTTTTATGTAGTAACTTGTGAAAATAGTGTTGTGAATTAAACAAACATTTAGATTAGTTCATCGATATATATGACCGTTAAAAAATGTCCTTTTCTCTGCAGTTTGCCGCAGAGAAAATTCTCGCTTTAAGCAATAGGTATCAAAACACTAACAGTCATTTCATGGCGCCCTCTGATGGAATGGTGAATGCATTTCAAGCTGTTTGACTATCATCAATATTGTGTATCACAAAAGAGATAACCCTGAAATGACTCTGAAAATCATGGTTTCTTTATAGAAAACCAGTACAATTATGAACTGATTACTCATAGGCTCGAACAAAATATGTAGTAGGCACGTGAAAGTTGTGCTGTGAATTTTAGGTCAGTTCAAATATGTCTGGAACATACTTGTTCTGTAAAAAAGCCATTTTCTCTGCAGTTTGCCATGGAGAAAATTCTTGCTTTAAGCAATAAGTGTCAAAATACTAACAGTCATTTCATGGCACCCTCTATTGAAACGAGGGACGCATTTAAGCTGTCTGGCTACCAGCAGCATCGTGTACTACAAGAGAGACATGGCATCCTTGTAGAAAATTATTATAAACTATGAACTGTGAAGCCGGTTAGCTTAGAACAAAATATGTAGTAGGCACGTGAAAACAGTGTTGTAAATTAGACAAACATTTAGATCAGTTCAAATATGTTTGGAACATATTTGAACTGATCTAAATGTGTGTTTAATATTTTGTTAGTTTTTGTCAGGGTAAGGAAAGACTACCTTACCATGCAATAAAGATCCTCTGTATTGTCGCTCTACCAGATAGAAATAGCAGTCTGTTTCTGGAACCACGCCCTATCACCTTAAACAGAGAACGTGACACGTACACGTAGGATAACGTACACCCAAATATAACATTTCTCAAACAAAGAGGGTCCGATAACGGCTTGAACGCCTTTGACCCGCGAATTTAGCATCAATTATTTCATAACAGCGTTAGATATTTGTCATCCGATGAGGCCTTGCTTATCAAAACAAATATGTATGATGTCAGACTGGGATCGTAAGCATTCATAATTTTCACTAAGTAAATATTGTCACCAACTATGATACGAGAGAGAGGTCGTAGTGAGAAAAAAAGAAAGAAAGAAAGAGAAAGGGAGAGAGAGAGAAGGGTGATCAGATAAAGGAAATGGGATAATCTTATCGATAATGATTGAGAAAAATTGAAATAATTACGGACATGATCTGCAAGAAACTCAGTTGTTGAGTACTAACATATTCAATGTAAGTCAATGAATGGAAGTTAGAAGAGGAGAAGGAAACGTAACCTCACTGATAAATGGTAATTAAATCTGGTAGAAGGAAAGGGGTGACAACTGGAAATTTTAGTTAAATTTGAATTAAACTTACAGTAAAGCGGACACTTTATCATTTTTATCTGATTTTTGGCAAACATGACCGCCTCTTTGGGCGAACTTCGCTTAACAAAACGGAAATTTTATAATTTCACAGAAAACCAATTATTTCACTTTTAAGCTCTTTATAGTTATAGTTGCTGGTGTATTCAAATGCTTTTCAGGCATTTTTTAAAACTGTTACTCTTTCCTTTTCTTTTACTAACACTTTATCAACAAGATCAAATATACCACATATAGGGTTAAAACCCCCTTCGATCACGAATGACAACATGATTGCATCCCTTCCGAGGAACAAGTCCAGGCAAGGTTGTTTGTGGAAAACCAGCGGTCACCGATGCATACCAGCCTCCCCTCTTCACACCACTGATGTTGACCAAAAGAAAGGCAAAAGCCAATACGGCTTAGCACCAGTGACGTCACAACTCATTTCTACAGCTGAGTGAATTGGAGCAAGTAAGATAAAGTGTCTTGCTCAAGAACCTACAACCCAGTCCCGGAATCGAACTCACAACCACACGATTGTAAGCCTGACGTTCTAATCACTGAATCATGCGCTTTCACATACCCTATATATACGTATGCATATATGTGTATGCACAAATCAGAACGTTACCAAATGCTACAAGTGCAATGGCCGTGTTTATTACATTTATATTTTAGTGCATGTCATAAGAATTTTGAAACTTCTCGAGACATGGAAAAATTCTTTTTGGAACTATGAAATTCGAAGTAGATAAAGCTTTGTTTAAAAAAGTCCTCAACATTTTCTATGCGAAGGGTTTTTAACCCAATATTTACACGTTATTATTTATAGCTTTATCTACTTCGAGTTTCATTGCTCCAAAAACAAATTGTATATTAGTTTATTGTTTATTATTTACATGCAAAAGTGGAATACATTCAGTTATGCTTATTTACTTATTCACATTTCAACGATAATTATTATCACTGAAGATGTTATTGTCAAGCAGTTTATCATAATATAACATTTTTAAAGTTGATATTTAAATAGGAAGCAAAAACTAAGAAAACAACTGATACATTTATCTCCTACTACTTCCTTCTATATTTTCAGCACCTATATAAAAATTTCCATCGCCTTCAGGGACCGGTACCGCCCGCTGTGAGCAGCACTGGTATATTTGGTTATAAGCAGTGGTTCTGAGTAAAACAGTAAATCTTACTGAAATTTCATTCTGTAAACAGAGCAGTAGAATAATGAAAGTATTTTATAAAGCACTGTCGCAAATAATTGTATCACACGTGACCTGAATTTCAGCAAAAGTACTTTCAAATATTCACCTCCGCCCTATCCCTATACGCATATAAGTACACAGACACACAGGGACACAGATGTAACTGTCAGAAAAGTGTTTCCAACCTATTTCCTCCCAGCCTCCACTATAACTTTCCAGAAAAATGTATGCCCCCACCGGTGGTTGGAAAAAAAGTATACGTGTAGTATGTCTGCCGTGGAAAAAAGATTTTCACAATTCCATGTCCCACTAAGAAAATAAAGAGAAAAAATTTTGGATCCTATGCCCCACCACAATTTTTCCAGGCTCCATCAGCGGGGGTGTTTGCTCTATGTTGGGAATCACTGTGTTAGAGGGTACTTGTGGATGTGGTTCTGAGCTGGGGAAAGGTATGAATATCGGAGTAACCGATTTTTTAGAGGGTATTTGTGGATGTGGTTCTGAGCTGGGGAAAGGTATGAATATCGGAATAACCGATTTTTAATTCTCTACAAAAGAGAGTGTTTGTTGTTTTGTTAAAATGAAGCTATTGGATGGGTAGAATCGTTTGATTGTCAGCCAAATTACTTTGATTCATTCCTCGGGGTCTTTACTATCTGCGTTCGAAACTCGCAGCAATCAACCTTACCTTTTATCCTTCTGGAGTCGGTCAAACAAAGTGCAGGTTAAGTACTGAGGTCGATTTAACCGACCCACTCCTTATGTCAAATTTCCAGCCAAGTCACTGAGTTACAAACCATTATTACTAGATTATAAGGCAGCGAGCTGGCAGAATGGTTAGCACGTCGGACCAATAAGCTTGGTGGCATTTCTTCCAACTCTACGTTCTGAGTTCAAATATTACCGTAGTCAACTTTGTCCTTCATCTTTCGAAGTTAATAAAATAAGTAACTATTGAGCACTGGGATCGATGTAATCGACTTGCCACTCCTTTAAAATTGCTGGCATTGTGCCAAAATTTGAAACCATTATTACTAGATTATGTCACAAAAGTATTTAATCTGAAGTAAAACTTGAATTTGGGTCGTCGGCATTCTTTCAATTTAAGCAAATTAATGATACCGTGTTCTAATTGTTCAGTGTTTGACAAAAGCAATTATATCAATACTGTTACTAAAAAATAAGCTTGTCACCTACTTTACTAGGAGCTGTTGCTCTGCTAAATATATTTAAGACGATAAATAACACACACACATGTACGCACCCCAACTCACGCGAATATTTACTATTACATATAAACCTAAAGGAGGCAAGCTGGCGGAATCGTTAGCACGCCGGGCGAAATGCTTAGTGGTATTTTGTCTGCCGTTACATTCTGAGTTCAAATTCCGCTGAGGTCGACTTTACTTTTCTTCCTTTTCAGGTCGATAAATTAAGTACCAGTTGAGTATTGGGATCGATGTAATCGACTATCTCTCACCGGTACATTTCCAAAACACCCCATCTCCGTGTCATTGCTTCGGAAAAAGAAACAACAGCATTCTCGGCCCGTATAAAAAGAGATTATATATGAAACATCAATTAATATACTAGCAGAAATACCCGGCGTTGCCCGGGTTAAAAAGAATAATAAAATTTTAAAACGCCGTCTAGATTACGCAGGTCTCAAGTGCTAGTAGCTAGGACACCAACTTTCTGCATTAATAACTCTCCAACCCATGCCAGCATGGAACATAGACGTTAAGTGAACTATTAAAAGGAAGTTTACAACTCATATATGTATATAAAGTAAATTCACGTAATTCAAAAACACGTTTTCTGTAGCTTATTTCGTAAAACTAAAAAACAAGTGCAGATTATAAACAATGAAAGGCCGATTTTGGTGATTCATTTAACAGAAGTAGTAAAGAACCAATTCGACGATAAATCTGACGCTGGACCTTGAAAGTTTTCATGAATCCTGGCTCAGTTAAATCTCTTGTGGCTCCAAATGATGTCATCCGTAGTGCAGTGTTCTTTTATCTAATTTTGTTTTGGAAGTGCTTGGAATCTTGGTCAGTTGATGACAGCAGTTTCTGCAATGGCTTTGGAGGTTGGGGGATTGCAGGGAGTTTAACCTTTCCCCCACTGAGTACAGTGGAGGTGTCTCTCCAGGCCACTTCCTTGCTTTACAATGTATGCACTTAGTTGGCATTGCTCCAATGGAAACTCTAGTGTCATCTGCATAATGAACTACTGGATCATAATCGAAAGCTGCTTCATAGAAGTTGCTTCTCTGAGCTGTTGCAATGCTCTTCGTTCTGCAATGGCTATCCTATTCCTTGTCAACTGTGCATACCTCTGTTCACCACTTTGAGATGCTCTGGCTTTTGTAGTGCACAGTCTGTTCATTTCTTGGCATGCTTCCCTTTCTGCAGCTGTCTCTCTTTCCTTGGACAGAGACATTCTTTTGGCTGACCTTGACATTGTAGACAAATTTGGCACGTTCCTTCTAGGCATGGTTGTATACGTGTACAGAAATACAGAAACGTTAGCAAGCCGGGCGAAATGCTTAGTGGAATTTCGTCTGCCGTTACGTTCTGAGTTCAAATTCTGCCGAAGTCGATTTTGCCTTTCATTCTTTCAGGGTCGATAAATTAAGTACCAGTTACACGCTGGGGTCGATGTAATCGACTTAATTCCTTTGTCTGTCCTTGTTTGTCCCCTCTATGTTTAGCCCCTTGTGGGCAATAGAGAAATAAGAAATACATGGGTACAGAATATAGTAAACGATGAAAATAACTGGGTAACGGAAATTATATTTCTTAATACGACAGGCAGAAAGTAAATAAGAAATTTTTACAGAAAATAAAAATTGTACGGGTTGAAGTGAAATTTGTCAGTGAACCAAAGTGTCAGTATCGCAGAAACCAGAAAAAAGCAGTTAACAACAGAAAAACACAAAACCGTTGCAAAAGTAAATAAGAAATTTTTAGGGAAATTAACTAAGTGTACGGATTTAAGTGAAATTTTTGAAGTTACTTCTGTCGGTAAATTATAAATTTATTTTTATCAGTAATTCCGTCAACAGCAAAAAACATAAAACGTTGCAAAAGTAAATAAAAAAATTGTAGGCAAATTTAACGAAGCGTACGGAATGAAGTGAAATTTATGAAGTTACTTTTGTCAGTAAATTATATATGAAATTACTTTCATCCGTAACTGTGAACTTCTTTCTGTCAGTAATTTGTCGATGTTGTTTGTAAATAGTGATTGAAAACTTACAGTAAAAACAATAGCGACTGAACTTCAAGTGAAAGCAGTAGCGTCAGAAAAATGAAAGTGAAAACAACAGAGAGTGAGTGAGATATATATATAGAGAGAGAGAGGGAGAGGTAGCTAGTTAGAAAAATAAGATAGACATAATTAGATAGATAAGATACAGACAGATAGATACAGAGAGATAGACAGATATAGAGATAGAGGTGGATAGAGAGATATAGAGATAGAGAGGTATAGAGGGATAGAGATAGATAGAGAGAGATGGATAGAGAGATATGGACGTCACTGACGCTAGAAAACCGGAAGTAAATATTTTACTTTCAAAGATGTGAATCTAATATAAAAAGCAATATTTTTTAATGACCAATGGATGCAAGGGAGAAATCAATTTCTGAAAGTTACTTCGCAAAGAGTTACATCCCTTCTCCACGTAACCCAGGAACGGAAGTTTTCTTCCCCCAGGGGACTCGTTACTCATTATGTGAAACGCTTTAAGAGTTTTTCACATAATGAAAATAATGAACATTATGTTCCCTGGAACATAAGTAATGTATATTCCCAGTTTGGAGAAAATCAGTTGAAAAATACGACCGTTATAATATTTTACATACACACACACAGACAGAACGAGATTTATATTATAGAACTATAGTAATTAAGAGCTCAATTAATAATAGGTCGTTAAACTCGAACATGTTACAACATCACAGTAAATTCAGACGAAAGAAAAGGTAGCATGTGTATACATAATCAGCTAAAAAATGCTGAAGAGCAACGTATAATTGAATAAAAGCCAGAAGAACATAAATTTCACAGATAATATATCATATTTACTTTTAACAGCTGTTTCGTTAGGAATAAACGTTATTAATTCCAGAATTAATCGATATAAATTAATCTATATTAAATCAATTTAAAGCAATGTTTATCCGAAATCATCAGAAATATTACGGGCCATGCTAATCATAGACTTGCTGGCCTCTCTCACCTTCTCTCACTCTCTTTCTCTCTCTCTCTTTCTGTCTCTTCTGAGCATGTGTGTGTGCGCGCGCGAGTGCATGCGTGCATGTGCATGTATTTGTATTCACGATAGGGTTCCGCGAATTTCTGTTACACGGCATCGATTAGCCAGAGGCTACAGCAGAAACATCTTTTTTCAAAGTGCCGTCCCAGGATATCGAACTTAAAACTCAAGTGATTGAAAAATAAACGACTTAAACACTTGCCTATACCTGCGTCATAAGGATGTAATCTGTTATCTTTTACTTGTTTTAGTCACTGGACAGCGGCCATGCCGAGGCACCGCTTTGAAGAGTTTAGTCGAAAAAATCGACCAAAGTACTCTTTTCAAAAGTTCAGTACTTATTCTATCGGTCTTCTTTTGCCGAACTGCTAGAATACGGATTCGTAAAGAAACCAGCATCAGCTGTCTGTCAGGGGTGAGGGACAAACATAGAAAAATACATGCATATATATATATATATATATATATATATATATATATATATATATATATATATAGAGAGAGAGAGAGAGAGAGAGAGAGAGAGAGAGAGATACATACATACATACATACACACAAACATACATACATACATATATATATATATATATATATATATATATATATATATATATATTTCATTTTTTTCATTTTATCAAGTTTCAGCTCACGAGCTGTGACCATGCTGGGGCACCGCCATTTGGTGTTGCTACATAATTTTACTTCACGAGTACTTTTCAGGAATTGACATTTGGTGCATGACAGAGTTTGATGCAGCTGCCTTCATCTGCACCTCCTGCCGCGAAGTTGGTTCATCTGGGACACTTGACAGGAAGAGGTTCAGCTTTATTTTGAAGACATTTACATCCACCCCATGCAGATCTCTCAGGTCCTTCGTGAGGATATTGAAGAGCTGTGGACCTCTGAAGCCCAGGCTATTGCAGTATCTTGTCCTACATCTTGATGGCAAATTTGGAGTCCTTGGCACTATGCAGTGGCGCCCAGTTCTAGTATTTGTGTAACTCTCGATGCCAAAGTTTGGGACAAGTCCTTCGAGGATCTTCCAGATGTATATTATGGTATATCTTTCTCGTCTACGCTCTAAGGAATAGAGTCTTAATCTCTTGAGTCTTTCCCAATAGCTGATATGCTGTAGCTTCGTTGGATTGCCTCAAGTTTTGAGATTAATTTGACACTGGTTGGTGACCATAGTCAAAGTGGCTTAGGACAAGTGTCCTCCAGAGGACCATCATGGTTTCCTGATCTTTTGTTCTAAAAGTTCTAAGAATCCATCCGGTCAGTCGCCTGCATTTCATTGCCAATTTAGCAACATGCACATGAAAGGATGCATCGTTACTCATGTAAATGCCCAGGTCTCGCACTGACTGTGCCTCTGGGATTGCAATCCCTCCAGGTCCAGTGTATTTAATGGGTATTGCATTTAGTTTTGCATGCTGATAGCACAAGGCTTGAAACTTTTCAGCATTAATCTGCATGCTATTCTTTTCAGCCCACTTTTATATTTCATCGAGCTCACGTTGCAGGTGCATGGTGTCTTCAGGGTTCTGTATTACCTGTGAGACTTTTGTATCATCTGCATAGCTTGTGATCATGGCTCTCTGTGTGCTGAGGGCATGTCTGAGAGGGCCATTATGAACAGTAGTGGTCCCAAACCAGTGCCTTGCGGAACACCGCTCACTATTTGCGTGTCACTGGAAGTGGCCCATTGGCTACTACCACCTGACTTCTATCCTTCAGAAAGTCATGAAGCCATTCTCCCAATTTTCCAACTATGCCGAGATCATGCAGTTTGTGACATATCATTTCATGATCGACTTTATCAAAGGCCTTTGCAAAGTCGGGATATATCACTTCCACATTTGAGTGGTTGAGCAGCTGTTTCAGCACCCAGTCATAGTTTTGTAAGAGCTGAGTCAGGCAGCTTCTTCCTGGTCGGTAACCATGTTGGGTGTCAGGCAGCAAGTCATTTTCTTCAAGGAAGGCGATTAGTTTTCTTCTGACTATTCGTTCCATGACCTTCCTGATGTGCGAGATCAGAGAGATAGGTCTGTAGTTCTTGGCCTCCGCTCTGCTACCTCCTTTAGGAATAGGGCATATTTTACCCTCCTTCAATTTTCTTGGGAGTTTGCCAGATGCAAGGAAGCTCTGAAAGAGAGACTGCAGTGGTCTTGCTAGGACTCGCTTACATACTTTTTGAAGGATTGCTGGGAATCCATCAGGGCCAGAAGCTGAGTTTGGGTTCATTTCATCTACAGCCCTTATTACATCGTCTTCCTTTATATTGATGTAATTGATCATTATTGCCTCTGTTTTTATATCTGCAGTGGTATATATATATATATATATATATATATATATATATATATATATATATATATATATATATATATATATATACCAATTTACACCACCTGTCCTCGTCTGTTGTTGTTTTTTCGTACATTCTCCCATATATACCACAGTGGCGCGGTCACTGATGAGAATTTCGCCTAGCAAATTATTTTATTTGCTAAAAATATTTGAAACCTAGGTTTGACCGGAATAAAATAATAAGGTAAAAGTTTTTATTTTTCATTCCTTAAAAATTGCTCTTAAATGTCGTTTTGGTCGTTTTGACTACTTCTAGCGTGTAAAACTGCCTGTTGAAGGCAGTTTCTCTTGTGTTTAAATGTACACTATTTTATATTGAGAATATGTTGTCTATTGAATTTTTATACATGCTAGGCTACTGGTAGTGAAATTTCTAAAACGACTCGCTACCCTATATATTTTACATATATATATATTCATGTATGTCTGTATGTATATGTGTGTGTATGTGTATGTATGTATATGTGTGTGTATGTGTGCCCGCGTGTGTATGTGTGTGTATGTATGTATGTATGTATGTATGTATGTATGTATGTATGTATGTGTACACCAGCTTCTTTCAAATACACTTACAAGGCTTTGGTCGGCCCCGGTCTATAAAGAAGAAGACGCTTATCCAAGATATTACACAGTGAGACTCAACCCCAAACTGTGTGGTTGGGAAGCAAACTTCTTACCATTGAGTCATGTTTTCGCCTATGAAATAAATTAAAGCAAGAACAGAATGCTTTTTCCCACAAACCAATGCCATAGGAATTCCAACTGCCATCCTAATAGGAAGTACGAAAATTCTGAGAAAAAAACAAACTATTTCTAATAAATGACCTATTTCTGTGCATGTGAACTGTATCTGATGCACTCCTATTATGAGGACATGTAAGCATTGCAGTGAGTTTTTGTCGATTTAGTCATGATTAGCCCACCTTTTTTCACAAATAATGTATCTAGAACAACATTATCTGATGTGTCCTTCGTTTTTCATGATAGCAAAATGCACCCTGATTGAGATTTGGCTGCTATTACCTGCAGTTCGAGCGACCATGTAGAGCAGGAATGAGCAGCCTTTTTCGAGAAACGGGCTGCATGAGACGTGGTTCATCATCGGGTTCTCTAAAAATATTTGCAAGCATGCTAGTTTAATTATCCCGCGAGCCGCATTTTGCTCATGACCATACATTGTAGAGGCTCCCTCGTTACTTTCTTCGTTGTTATTGTTGTTGTTATTATTCTGTGTCATATCAGCCGTGACGGTGCTGTCCGATGATAAAAGATGTTCCAGCCGTGAGCATTCCACCCAAAGTTTTCAATACTTATGATAGTAGAGCCGTCGTTCTCAAATTTCTTTGGGCTGCCACCCCCTTGACACCCAAACCACATTCCTAGCACCCCACCCAACTAACCATACCTTTTTCTGAAGCAAATTCAAAGCAACTGCATTTAACAAATGAAACTTTATCTATTATTTTGTTGTGTTTTATATAAATCGCTACCCCTTTATTGCTCCACTTTTTACATGAATCACTGCCCCATTACCACCCCACTTTTCTTGAATGCCCACTTGGAACTTTCCAGCGCCTCCAGTCGGGCAATACCGCCTACTTTGGGAACCATTATGGTAGAGCATAATTTGTGGCAGATTTGGCTGTTATTTACTGCTGATTAGAAACAACACGCCACGTGTGCACACGCGCGCACACACACATACACACACACACACACACACACACACACACACACACACATTTGGTTGATCCCTTATGCTGAGTCAATCAGGTGCCTCATTGTTTGAGAATTGAAGAAACACTGAGTAGTCTCAGAAGGCAACAACCGAATTAATATTATAATATTTCATAGAATGTATTGAGTACTTTTTGATCCTTTCTGGATCTGTTCAGTTTGGCTGACAGATTTTTTAATCAATTTTTTTAACTACTACTCTAGACAGAGTAGACCTGGGAACAATTGTAGTTAAGAATTGGTTCCATATTCCTCAAAATCCGGGAACTCCCGAATCCCAGACCTTCCGTTGTATGCAGTAAAGTCATAAACATTTGTTGTTTATCATTCCATCTGCTGAAAGTCTTATGGCGATGGGAGAATGGCGATCAGTGCTGACCAAACCAGTTGGAAGCGCATAGGCAACAAGGACTCTTATCCTGACATCGCAGTTGAGTCTTCCCAGGACAGGAACCCGCTCCGGTGGAGACTCTTGTGACTGAACAGCTTATTTTAGGGAGAACGTTTCTCATCCAAATTCCTTGGCAGATGTTAGAAAAGATGCACAAAGCATTGTCTGTTACATTGATCCATTGGAAGTCACAACTTTTGTCTGTCGTCTACGCTTCAAACCATGTAGACTTGGAGCGGAAGTGAATAGTCATCTCAGAGTTCCAGGATGAGAAGTCGGAAATCTCATTGACAATGAAAAAACACAAGAGACGGCAATCATCTGTGAAGATGGAGTAATCACTATGTATGTACTTATACGTATGTGTGCATAAGTATGTATGTATGTATGTATGTATGTATGTATGTATGTATACATGATACATACATACATGCATACATACATACATACATGCATGCATGCATACATACATACATACATACATACATGCATGCATGCATACATACATACATACATACATACATACATACACACACACAGGGTGTTCGGTTAAATTTTTATGTCTCCCTTTTTCAGGAACAGCGTCATGTCAATGGCATTGGAGAACATAAAAGATTAAAGTTGTAGTTGAGAAAAAGTCAGTTGACATAGAGGACTTGGAAGCCATTTGAATATTGGAAAAGAGTTACCACACAGCAACGCCTGCGTATAGAGAATATATGTAAAAAAAACAGTCTCTCTCAATCCACACACACATTTATACATACATTCTTGCATATACACATGCACATGTATTCACACAGACACACACACACTCACATATACGCGTACACACACATTCACACGCACGCATATAAACTCATCCATATACGCCAACATATGCGTATATATCCTCGCGCACACGCGAACGCACATATTCACATACACACAGGTATATTTTCTCATGTATATATACACATGTATACACACACATGCACACGCATTGTTACAGACACACAGTCACTCATGCATATACACACATACATACACACTCGCATGCACCACACAAACATGCACATACACACAAACAATTATAGATAGACATAATGAACTCATTTCCTTTTACAATTTCTGTTACATACTTACACACACACACACACGTTCTCCAACTCCACAAACACACACGCACGCACACACACACACACACACACACACACACACACACACACACACACACACACACACACTTACATACACCTTGATATGTTTGCATAAATGTATATAGGTTACTGGTGTTGTTTAACATCTTTAAGTAGATACTGTGACTCAGCAATGTTGCATTACTTGTTTAATGAAATCTAACTGGTACGCATACATACTTTATATACTGATACACATACATACTACACACACACACACACACACACACATTTAAATTGTGAAACAGCGGAATATATTTATTACTGCAGACAGACACTGAATTACCACCGCCCACAATGGCTAACTAGGTTCTATTATTATAATTTTATTGTAGTATAGATAAATACATAGCTATTTTATTTGTCTTTTGTGGATGGGCAAACGAAGCAGAGGATCGTAATCAACAGAAATGCAACACTGAGTTTGTAAACCCATCCTAGGAATTTGCACACGCGCGTGTGTATGTGTGTGCGTGTGCGCGCCTGGATATGTATGCATGTGTATACATATATGTAGATATCTATATCTACCTTTATTTATTTATCTATCTTTTGTTCTCTCTATTCCAGTACATACTTCATAACCTTTTATTCTTCTGAATTTTTGTTGTTTTTATTCTGTGGTACTGGCTTCTCTATTCAGCCCAGTTCACCACTGCGGTGAGTTATCTTGGAAATACTGATCTGTCTATCTCTTTCACTTACGTTTTTCTCATTGTAAATTCACCCCACCCCCAACTCTTTATACATTTACTACACTCTCATTCTCTGTATATGTCTATCGCTTACTCTGAGTGCGCATATGTGTGTGTAATTTTGTATGTGTGCGCGTGTGTTTGTGTGTGCGTGTGTGTGTATCTGTCTGTCTGGCTGTCTGTCTGTGAGTGTGCGCGCGTCAGTATGTGTATACATGTGATTAAGGAATTTCATTAGGGCGACAAAGTTGAAAGACCCTCAAAAACTGTCAAGCAGCGAACTAAGTAAAATTTTCACATCTGTGTCCCAAATGGAAAAGCAAAAACTTTTAAATTGCTTCAAATAATGCAGCAATTGGTCTTCATCAAGAGGTCTACCCATCCGAGAAGATATAGTCTGACATAGAACAAAAAAAATTGAAGTAAAGATAGTCTATTGTGAAAATTGCCCGGCAACGACGGGATACTTGGCAAATGTTTGTGTGTGTGTGTGTGTGTGTGTGTGTGTGTGTGTGTCTGTCTGTCTGTCTGTATGAGGTAGTGAAGGTGCGTAACTAAATGGTTACGGTATTCAGCTCACAATCGTAAGGTCATGATTTCGATGCCTAGCGACGAGTTGTATCAATGAACGAGACCCTTTGTTTCACGTTATTCTAGTTAATTCAACGCGCAAAAATGAGTAGTACCTGCATTTTAAAGGGCCAGCCTTGTTACATTCTGTGAGAACTACGTTAAGAGTACGTGTGTCTATGGGAGTGCTCAGCGACTTGCGCATTAATTTCACGAGCAGGCTATTCCTTGATCGGATCAATTGAAACACACGCTTGTTGCTTGTCAAAACGAGCGAGAAATCCTTTCCACACCAGATGACTGATGAGGAAACACTCGACACCCTTGGACCTGTGCTGGTCAAGGATAGGTTAGTATTTTGTTTAGGGTTTGACCTACATTACAGACCATAGTCTATATAACAGAAAGAATTTTCTATCTCTTCCTCTTATGTGTCAACTATGACCAAGGAACAACACTCGCTTTTGCGTCAGCCTGAACCAAGAACAGCACTTCTTCGCCCTCCGCCCGACATGCGAAGAGAGGCTTTCGGCCGCAAGAAAGGCGATGCCGCCTTTATCCTTTTTCCTTTCTAGTCAGCACCATGCATTCCTTACTCTTTCACTCTCTACCGACAGTCAACCTATTTCTACACTAACTGCTAACCAGCGAGCCATACTTGTCACTATCACTAGAATTGCTACTGTCTCTTTAACTACTTGTCGGGCAAACGAATAAACATATGTAAGTAATATTTCTTCTTTCTTGGTGTTAACTGGTACTCCGACGTGTGAACCTTCAAGCGTTCGTTACATATATACGCTACATTCAGTAGTGGGCGACATCATATCGAACTGATATGGCACATCACATCTAGCCCGTTACACACACACATATATGCTGAAACCCCACCATTGCTTGACAACCGATGTTGCTGTATTTACATTCCCATAACACTAGCTGTTCGGGGAAAAGACACTGATAGAATAAGTACTAGGCTTACAAAGAATAAATCCTGTGGTCGATTTGTTTGACCAGCGGCGGTGCCTCAGCCTGGTCGCAGTCACACGAGTGAAACAAATAAAACAATAAAAAATCTTTTAATCTCGATAAAGACCGGGTATCTCTGCTAGTATATATATATATATAATACGTATTGAATTAAGAGAAGAAAATGGAGAGTCAGTGGTGAATATTTATTCATTGATAAATTGATAATCATTTCTTCCTACAGCTGTTTCCATTTACGCTCATTGGATAAATTACAAATTTATGCATTAAATTTGCATTTATTAGTTATGAGCAAAATATCATCAGGGAAAAGTTTGACATTAAAAAAATTACATGTTGACCTATCTGTTCATTCTGGCAGAATAATATATGCATACATACGGAATGTATTAGTCATTCCAGAATGAACAGATAGGTCAACTTGTAATTTTTTAATGTCTAACTTCTCCCTGATAATATTTTTCTCATAACTTATAAATGCAAATTTAATGTATAAATTTGTAATTTATCGAATAAGTATAAATGGAAATAGCTATTGGAAGAAATGTTAATCAATTTATTAATAAGTAAATATTAACTACTAAATCTCCATTTTTTTCTCTTAATTTAATACGGATAGTATACTTAATATACATCTATGGTATAGAACGAGAGTCTTCTTGGATGTAATCATCCCGTTCAGAGGTTAATATATCTTCTAACTAACTAATTAACTATGTGTGTGTGTGTGTGTGTGTGTGTGTGTGTGTGTGTGTGTGTGTGCGCGCGCGCGCGCACGCGTACATCTATATATATGTAAAATATTGGGTTGAAAAACCCTTTTCAATAGAAAAAGCTGAAGGCTGCCCATGGGGTAGTGTTTGTGTGTGTGCATTTTACATGTTATAATTCATAACATTTTGTGTGTTGCGTGTTTGTGAGTGTGTATTTTACATGTTATGATTTATAACTTTTTATGTGCTGCGAAATCCAGTTAACAGAAAGGGAATGTATATTTGTATGTTTGTATGTATGTATGTATGTATGTATGTATACATCCATGTTGCAACGCATGTATTTATGCCTGAATGCATGTATGTACGCAAGCAAATAACTATTCATGCATGTATGCACGTGTGTATTGATGATTTCGTCTGGAACTACATATTTAAGTTCTTCAAAGTAACAAAACTTGTTTTGATTCAAAACAATTTAGATTTTCGTGAACACGGGAGTGAGTTAATGCTGCATATTTGCGGATGTGTATGTTGCAAATGACTATATATATATATGTGTGTGTGTGTGTGTGTGTGTGTGTGTGTGTGTGTGTGTGTGTGTGTGTGTGTGTGTGTGTGTGTGTGTGTGTGTGAGTGTGTGTCTTGTGTATGTGTGTGGGTGTGGGTGTGGGTGTGCGCGTATGTATGTATCATTCTCAGAAAAATAAATGAAATGGTCATAGGATGTGGTTTAGACAGTATTTCTGTATGATGACCACTTGACTAATTAACAGTGAATACTGACCATCAACTGCGGAAGTAGATACATGCACTGACACATATAAACAGATACATACGTACCCACATATCATGTTGATATATATATATATATATATATATATATATATATATATATGTATGTATATATGTATATATACATATATATATAAAAGTAAAAACTTACCGTGGACAAGGCTGCGTGGCGTTCGATTATAAATAAATAAATATAAAATACATCAAGTACAGGACATCGCCAACGAGTGAAAAATACGTAAACACATAATGAGAGACAAATACGGGACAAAATACCAGGAGAAGTCTAACCCATCCTCAGTTGTCGACTGTTAATTACTCCCTACTTCGAGCTTTCAACAAGATAGGAAATATATGTATATATATATGTGTATGTATTTATGAATATATAAATATATGTGTATGTATTTATGAATATATACATATATGTATATATATATATATATATATATACATATATATATATATATATATATATATATATATATATATATATATATATATATATATATATATATATATATATACATATATATATATACAGAGTTAAAACCCACAGATTTGTCTTTCCTTACACACACTTCCTGTTTTGACAACACACTTCCTGCTTAACACATAAACCTTCAGCCCCTTTTCTTTTTTTAAACCTAACACAACTCACAATTTCATGCATCCTTATTTTTCCAACTATTATCTACATGGATTACCATTGAACTTTAAAAGCTCAAAGACAATATAATGTATTGGTGTATTTATTTTTTTATATATTATTTTTTTTTATATATTATTTTTTACTTTTTTGTAAAAAACATTTTCATTCTCCCTCTTCTTGAAAATTTGCCATGCAATGAAAGCCGGTTAGAAATCTATATTAAAATATGCTTTCAGTTTAGCATTCTGCTTTATTATTATTTTTCATTTTCCTATATATATATATATATATATATATATATATATATATATATATATATAAATGTACATGTTTATGTATATGTGTATGTATGTACACACATATATATGTGTGTGTGTGTGTGTGTGTATAAATATAGATAGATAGATAGATAGATAGATAGATAGATAGATAGATAGATAGATAGATATAGACATAGATGTATCTATATCTGTATATATGTAGGAAAGAGAGATGGCAAAGGAATAATGATTATCTTATCAACTTCATCAGCTTACAACTGTTTCTGTTAAAAGATGCGTCGTTCCCTATATAAGCAGGAATGCAATTCGTTCCCAAATAAATTGCACTTCATATTCAAGGCTCCGATGAAGCTATGAGGTCTTTTTCAGGCAACCCTTTATGAGTCCACAGCATCTGATAACAGAAACAGTTGCAAACTAATGAAGATTATAAGATAATCATTTATTCCTTGGTCATCTCTTTTTTCTTATTACCGATGTACAGTCAGCTAATACTTCGTTCTGAAACATAGGCCTAAGCGAAATATTAAGATATTTGTATATTTGTATGCGTATGCATGTGTATACGTGTGTGTGTGTGTGTGTGTGTGTGTGTGTGTGTGTGCGTGCGTGCGTGCGTGCGTGCGTAGTCATCATTGGAGAGCTTTAATTTCAAGCGAAACTAGAATTCTAGTATGATGACCTCGCTCGGTGTGGGGTGTCTGGCTCCCCTATCAGTACATAGACGCGTTTCTTTGCGGCTAAGAGGATTTTTGCCACTTATTTCCAGCAATGTAGGTGCTACCCTTCAGCGTCAGTCACAATTAGTGACAACTGAATTCTTCCATTTTGGTTTTATATTGCTTATATCCGCCTTCGTTATTTTATATATGTATATATATACAGTAGGGGGAAATAAATATTCGTACATGTCAAAATTCTTTATTTATTTAATTTTTAATGAACATAAATGGGATATACCAATACTATATTTGCATACACATGCATAAACTAAGAATATGCAAAAGAAACAAATAAATTTTAGTAACTAATGAATTTATATACAATTATAAATATTTAGGGGTGAAAAAAAGTATTCGTACAGAATAAATTTATGAGTTTCTATGCCACAAAATACTGTTAAAATAAGTTTTATTTTACTAGAACCTTCTCGTTTGTTCCAATAATCTTATCAGTGGTCATTTTTAAGTGTCAAAACGATAGCTTCTTCATTCAGCCCTGAGACAACATAAAGTAGTGTCGTAATAATGGCGAAAAGTAAAGAACTCACAAATGCAGTGAAAAACTTAATTATTAAACAGTGGAAAGCAGGTAAAAGTTACAGGAAAATATTAGAGACCCTTTGTATTCCATTTTCTACCATATCTTCATTTATTCAAAGATATAAAAAAAATCGGAACTGTTGAAAACAGAATAAGATCCGGTGCACCACGCAAGATTTCCCCTAGATCTTTAGGAAAAATGAAGTGAAGTATCGAAAAAAACGCAATGATCACCTGAAAGGTGTTGCAAGAAGCTTTGTTAGCTTCAGGGACTAGTGTTGCACTATGAACAATCAGCAATGAACTTCATAGGAATGAACTGAAGTCATACTCACCTAGAAAAACTCCGCTGTTGACTAAAAGGCATAGAGATGCCCGTTTAAAATTTGTTTATGAACATAAAAATAAATCTGATACATTCTGGGAAAATGTTCTTTGGACAGACGAGTCGAAAATTGAATTGTTTGGACGAAATTCGCGTAGCCATGCTTGGAGGAAAGATGGTACTACCTATTCGCCGAAAAACACAATTCCTACTGTAAAGTTTGGAGGTGGCAACATCATTGTGTAGGGGTGTTTCTCTGCAAATGGCACTGGCAATTTACATGTGATAGATGGTAGAATGAATGCAGAGATGTACCAAAATATTTTGAACAATAATTTATGGGACTCTGTAGAAAAGCTCCAGCTTTGTGAAGGGTGGATTTTACAACAGGATAACGACTCTAAACACACGGCGAAGTCTACCAAAAATGGATTGTCAGTCACAATATAAAATTATTAGAATGGCCAAGCCAGTCACCTGACTTGAACCCCATTGAAAATTTGTGGCGTTATTTGAAAATTTGTGGCGTTATTTGAAAATTAAAACTCATTCAAGAGTCCCAATGTGCATTCTAGATTTGAAGAAAATTTGTCAAGAAGAATGGGAAAAAATTCCTAAAGAAACATGCGAGTCATTGATTAAGAGCTACAAGAAGAGATTGGCTGAAGTGGAACTGAATAATGGTCATGCTACGAAGTATTTAATCAGAATTATCAGTTATTTATGTTCTGTACGAATACTTTTTTCACCCCTAAATATTTGTATTTGGATATAAATTCATTAGTTACTATAATTTATTAGTTTATTTTGCATATTCTTAGTTTATGTATGTGTATGCAAATATAGTATTGGTATATCCCATTTATGTTCATTAGAAATTAAATAAATAAAGAATTTTGACATGTACGAATATTTATTTCCCGCCACTGTATATATATATATATATATATATGGGTGTGTGTGTGTGTGTGTGTGTGTGTGTGTGTGTGTGTGTGTGTGTGTGTGTGTGTAGATAGATAGATAGATAGATAGATAGATAGATAGATATCAACATACATATATGCAACCATGTATACATGTGGATACCCATAAATTACATAGCTGCAATTGCGTGCGCAGAAACGTCTCAATGTGTACTCAACCCAACCATAAGAGCAGCTGTATGTTCTGGGAAGTTGAATTCTCTGACCTGGTTTCGAATTCTAGTCCAGAAACTCTTCATTTACGTCAATCTCTATTAAAATGCACTACCATCAAATCCTCTCTTTCCTAAAATAGATTGATGATAGAAATTCAGCTATACTTGAAAAAATAGCAATATCAACTGCAATTAAACCCTTATATATCCATATGTGTATACACACACACACACACACACACACACACACACACACACACACACACACACACACACACACATGTATTGCATTGTTTACCTGTGAAATTAAATAAGAGTGTTTCTTACGGTTTATAAATTCTTATATTAAGAATAATCCTATTTCACATGCCTGAAAAGGAATGTTGATGTTTGCTGCACAATAAAAGAGCAGGATCCAGGTGAAATTTGATTCTGAAAAAAGGTTAGTCGCCCAAAATACCTCAACTTCCTGTTGACAAAAATGTTATTTCTGTGCTCCATTTTGTGTGCTTGTTTGAAATTCAGGATTCCTTCAAACCCCGTCTTGTGCCCATAAAGACATTCACCAGTGGATTCCTGTACAAATCCTGTTTGAAAAACCACTGATAGTAAACTATTCCCCTTTGTGAAAGTTGACTAGTCAGCAGTCAGTTGACATTCCGAAATTTATACTTTCCTTTGTGGTATTGCACTTCTTGTATAATTTCTCTGTTTTGAAAAAAGCTACTTGTGCAGGAGAATGTTTGGTGATCTGAGACAAACTAAAAAATTTCAATTTCTTCAAGTTGTGTTATGGTGCAGTTGATGTTATTGGCTTGTGATATGTTATTGGCTTGTGTACGTGAATGTAAGAGATACAGAGCATACAAAAAATTGTTAAAATAAGGGCGTTAGAAGAAAGTCCAGACACAAGGATGAGAAATACCAGATCGTATGCATGGTACACAGTGGTAGAGGTGCTGTACAAGAAGTCGTGGCTGTATAGCAGAGCCGGAGAAAAGATACTCTCGCCCGAGAAGTTGTGATGGATTGTTGTGATGATCTTGCTGATTTGATTTTTTGAACTTAAGTTATGAAAACTTAAGTCAACTTTCTTCTTTTATTTAAAAATTGAAACTTATGTCTTCAAGAAGAAGTTGCAAAAATGATCCAGATATCTCTTGCCATATTTGTAGTGGATACATACATTCTTTCAGAAAATCGAAAACTGATCTCTGATTTTGTGAAGCAAGCTTATGACGCCTACTTAAATATGAAATTGGAAGACCAGGATAAACCATGGGAAGCACACATTGTATGCAAAAATTATCTTGAAACATTTCGTTCTTGGACTAATAAAAAAAAGCGCTAGTTATTTACTGTACCGAGCGTTTGGATGGAACCAGTGCCTGTTACTTCTGCAGTGTGTGTCTTTGGTTTTACCAAGAAATCTATAAAGTCAATAGAGTAACCTGATTTCCACTCAGCACGACGGCCGATTCCACATAATGCAAAACTTCTTGTGCCAATATTTACAAAATTTCGCGAGCCTGATGAACAATAAGTATTAATCGGGCCAGAGGAAGCCACATATGAACCGGGTTACTTTGGCATTAACTCATTAGACCTGCAGCTTTTTTGATAAAAATGAACTTAATGACTTAGTAACTTATCCAAAGTATCTGCAGAAGTTCTGACGCCTCGATCAAAGGGGAAAAAAAGACCTTCTTAAAGAAGGTACCAGTCAATAGGGATGCTGAATTTTTTCTCTTCTTCACAGAAACGATGAGTTAGTGTATTGCACCAACATTGAGGGGGACTGCTTCGGAGGGTGGAATAAGCAGAGTATTATGCATGTGATTGACATTGCTTTATTGATTGCTCGAAAGGAAATTTGAAATGTGTTCTGTTTTATAATGGAAATACGTTGGCTTCTTTTCCAATTGCTCACTCTAGAAAACTAGCAGAGAAATACCAAGTTGTGAAAGCCGTGCTAGAGAAAATTAAATACCAAAATCATCAGTTAATGATATGCGTGGACTTTAAGATGGTCAGTTTTCTCCTGGTGCAACAGACTGGATGCACCAAATATCCATACTTTTTATGTATGTGGGACAACATGACAAGGGGAAAACATTGGGTGATCAAAAAATGGCCGCAGCGAACATTAGTTCCAAAGTCTTTTAATGTGGTTGAAGAATTTTTAGTTCAACTCAGAAAAATCATTTTACTCCCGCTTCATATTAAACTTGGCATTATGAAACAGTTTGTTAAAGCTCTGGTTAAAGAGGTACCATGCTTTTACTTTTTTGCCGCACATTTCCACGGTCTGATTAGTGAAAAGATAAAAACTGAAGTATTTGATGAGCCTCAGAGCAGAAAATTCATGAAAGATGGGAACTTTGTAAATTCAATAAACTGCATTGAAGCAGCAGTATGGAATTAATTTGTAATAGTTGTGAATAGCATTCTGGGCAACAAGAAATGCTGAAATAGCTGACAACATGGTCGAGAACTTTCAAAAGTCAGAAGTAAATATC
This sequence comes from Octopus bimaculoides, assembly GCF_046866305.1. Lineage (NCBI taxonomy): Eukaryota > Metazoa > Mollusca > Cephalopoda > Octopoda > Octopodidae > Octopus > Octopus bimaculoides. The sequence continues at coordinate 36,596,065 of NC_142936.1, read as the reverse complement.
AGCATAAAGTTGCAGAGTCACCTTGATAAATTCCCTGACAATCTTGGTGGCACAGGTGACGAGCCGGGAGAACGTTTCCACCAGGATATAAAATCAATGGAACAAAGGTATCACGGCAGATAGGACTTGCATATGATGGCGGTCTATTGCTAGAACTTGTGCGTAATCTTCCTAAGGTTCAGCACTTAAGAAAATAATCCAAATGCAAATTCATGGGAAAGTAAGCATAAATAAAGTAATTTGTCCGTAGAAATGTTAAAATTTTTCCTAGTTTTTCAGTAAAATTTTAAGAATATATTTTGGTTTTGAAGGAAAACCAATTTCTATATATAGATTTGTGTGTTATGCCTTGTTCTTCATAAGCTGTTTTGTTGAAAAACAATGAAATTCTCTGGATCCAGTATCTTAAAATATTAACATGATGCTAATAAATGTTTATTTTGGATTCCGTACATCTAAAACCATTAGTTCAAACTTTTTGCCAATTAAGAAAAAGTTTTTTGTTGGCCTGTGTTACTTTTCTTATTTATACGTAAACTTAATTTGCATCTAAATACCAAACTTAACATTTATCCAATAATAATTTCCAAATAAATGAACAAAAACGACATAGATTATCTCATTTGATCAAGCAAATTTACCGAGTTAAAGAGTATCTCTAAATAATGGCTTCGAATTTTGGCACAAGGCCAGCAACTTCGGGGGAGGGGGATAGTCACTTACATTGACCCGAGTGCAAATATTTGAAAAATTTGTTTTATTTCATTTTATTTTAAGTTAATAAAAATTTTTCTTATGGAAATTTGTACTCATTTCATCATTTTGTACAAGTCTCTTTTATCTCTTTTACTTGTTTCAGTCATTTGACTGAGGCCATGCCGGGACACTACCTTGACGTGTTTTAGTCGAACAAATCGACTCTAGAACCTTTTTTAAAGCCCAGCACTTATTATATCGGTCATTTTTGCTGAACTGCTAAGTTACGGGTAAACACACTGAGAAATATGATGCAAGTTAAATTTAGGTCATATTTCCAAATATTTACCTATGGTGGTAAAAGTATTCTTATATATAAAAGTTATTCGTCATTATGATAGTATATTATAATTTTTTTAGCCGGAGACAGCGTTGTTTCTGCCGACTTCTATGACTAATATAGGTCAGTCATTAGCAGCGAACATCAAAATATATCATAGCAAACAGGTTTTAATCGGCAATGGAATTTAATTGTCGTCTCAGCTGACCTAGAACCCTCTCTTGCTTCGCAGCACTTGACACCTTACTTTTATAGTGTTATAGTGTTACAGGCTACATGAGAATCAATACGTGGTCACCCGACCTGCTAAACATAGCAGTTATTTCTCTCAAATCACACTAAGAGATCTTAGAAATAATAATTATGAGTGATGCACGTTCTTGGTAGTAAGTAGATTTCTTGTCTTCCTGTCCAGGCGTTGGAGCTCCGTAGGATTCCAGTTAATAATGTTAAAAACTGTATTGGACAGCTAGAAGTGCCAGGGTATTAACGGCTTCGATGCGATTTTTCGAGTTGAGTTCAGTTTTCAGTATAAGTCTTATTCTCCTATAATACTTCTTTCTTATTTTTTTCCTTCACAGTTGCATGTTATATTCTATCTCCTTCGTTTATCCCCAAGTATTTATAACTTTCTTGTGGTTCAAATTCCTTGATGGTAGCGTCGGTATTTAATTTAACGGAAGCTGTTTGTCTGAGCTTGTCTCTTACAGAAGTTGCTTTAGTCCACTTATCGAGGCCAAAATCCATTCTGATGTCACTGCTAAACTCTTTAATACTTGTTAGCAGTTCAACTAGCTCTTGGTCATTTCTAGCGAACAGCTTCAGATCGTCCGTATAAAAGTGACGGTTTACTGTAGTGTTATAAATTTTGTACCAATACCTGATGTTATTCAATTCGTTTGAGAGTGGGATCAGTGCCATGCAAGAGATTAATGGGGAGAGGGAGTCGCCTTGAAAGAAGCCTCGTTTGATGTTGATGTTGTTGGATTGGCTCATCCAATTACAATGATTTAGGAGGAGACGTGTGTTCCACTTGGCCATGCTACCTTGTAAGGATTTGGAGATAACAGGTGAGATCTTATATATCTCAAGCGCCTTGAGTAGCCAATTATGTGGGACACTATCAAACGCTTTCCTGTAGTCTATCCATGCCATACTCAGGTTCTTCTTTTTGCTCTGGCAATTCTCTACAATCATTTTATTTATAAGTAATTGATCTTTGCACCCATAAGAATACCTTTTACAACCTTTTGATATACGTGGTGGTATCAAAAGGCTCCCGGACTAGTTATGTGTAATAAAAGAAAATAACTTATTTACCTAAGTTTTAACATCATCTCCTTTGAAATTGTCACTTTGCACAACAATATACCTGCCCCAGCGTTCCTCCCACTTTTGGAATCTGGTCTGAAAGTAGTTTTCCTTAAGCGAATCGAGGACCTTCAGTGATTCGCTCTGGATCTCGATAACGGTGTTAAAATGGCGACCTTTGAGTTGTATATTCATCTCGGGGAAGAGACGGAAGTCCGCAGGTGCTAAATCTACGAATAGGGCGTGTGCAGAAGCGGTACCATGTTGTTTTTGGCGAGAAATCCACGAGTGAAGAGAGCTCGGTAAAGAATCCAATTCTTCGAGTGTCACAGATCCGATCGCTTTCGCCGAATGTCTTGCCTCAAACACTTCGAAACGTCGCAGTAGAACTCTCGATTGACGGTCTGGCCCCGGGGGGTTAATTCTCGATGCATAATACGACATGGCATTCGTGGCAGGTCTTCCAGCTCGCTCATCGTCTTCCAAGGATGTTCTTCTACTTTTGAAAGGTTCGTTCCACTCAAAACATTGCGTACGACCCATTGCTGCATCTCCGTAAGCTTGCCGAAGCGTGCTCAATGTCTCTGTAGCAGACTTCCCAAGTTTAATACAAAATTTAACGTTGGCTCTTTGTTCCTTTCCTTGACAAAAATCGCAGACTACAGCATATACATGACCACAAAAACACAAATTTTACAACTTGCGAAGTAAACACAGTGATGTCACTCAGCACACTGCCTCATGAAGGTTGCTGCTAGCCTTCACCACTGCGCACGACACCGTGTGCTGCCATCTGCTGATGCGCTACAGAACTAGTCCGGGAATTTTTTCATACCACCTCGTGTGTGTGTGGTGTATGTGGTGTGTGTGTGTGTGCTTGTATGCACCACTGCTTGACAACTGGTGTTTATGTCCCTGTAACATAGCGGTTCAGCAAAAGAGGCCGATAGAATAAGGACTGAGGTCGATTTGTTCGACTAAAATTCTTCAAGGTGGTGCCCAAGTATGACCGCAGCCTGATGACTGAAACAAGTAAAAGATATAAGAATAATAATAACAACAACAATAATAAGCGAAACCCCTCATTATGCCGCGTTCACAGACACTTGTAGAGCACCTTCTAGTGATTTCTTAAGTAGACCAGAAATAGCAACAGAGGCACACCGTTCCAATATACTACTTACGGTAACGAACAACACCGCTAAAAAGGTAATTCAGTGGTTTGCATGTCGATGCATGATAGCCAATACAGTTACATGTAAGCAATGCAATAATCCTGCATGACTACTGAGCTGGACCAACAGCAACCAACGGAAAGTAGTGGCGTTGTCCCAATCGATTGACCTATACATTAGTTACGTTACTTAGATAGTTTACACGAAATTATCAGTTTTCACTGTCGTCACTTCCGGTCAATATACTTCCACATTTTAAACTGCTTGTCAATCCAGATACATACATACATACATACATACATACATACATGCATGCATAATGAATGCGTGTGTATTCATGTGTGTGTGTGTGTGTGTGTCTGTGTGTGTGTGTGTGCGTGCGCGCGCGCGTGCATGCGTGTGTGTGTATGTATGTATGTATGTAGGAACAGAGGGAGTTTCTGCACGGTTGGTTACTCGACCTGTAAGAAATAGAAGCAATTCTTCTTCCAAACACACTCTGCAGATTTAAATATAGAAAGATATAATATCGGAATCACTTAGGATGATGAATCTCCAGGCGTGAGGGGAGGGTTAGATTAGACTGAGTTCAAAACACTGACACATCACTCCACCGGCAACACCACCGCCACCATCTCCATCACCACCATCTATGACTACCTCACCACCCACCACCTCCTTCCACCTACGACTACTACTACTACTACTATTACATAGACACTTCCACTTAATCATTACTTCTTTTTGACCCAGGCTCAAGATCTGTGACGTATGTTAAGAGGTTCTCGTTTCTCTGCCGTAAATCAGCAGCTGCGATTAGGACATTCACAGATAGTAGTAGAAGTAGTAGTAGTAGTAGTAGTAGTAGTAACTCAACCTGAAATTAGTCAACAACGATGAGAAATTCTCAAGTGAATGTAAAACGGTTTAGCTTAACAACTAACTGGACAATTTGGTTTGTCTAATTGCGCACAATCTGGCCCTCACTTGACGAAATACACACACACACACACACTCACACACACACAAACACACACACATGCATAAACACACACACATACACAAACACGCATACATGTATGTATGCATGTATGTATGTATGTTTCGATACATATATATATCCATATCTATCTATCTATCTATCTATCTATCTATCTAGTTCAAATATACATACACACACACACACACACACACACACACACACACACACACACACACACACACACACACACACACACACACACACATTAAGAAATGGAGTCAAACGCAAGTGTTATTCAAATCTTTATACTTCCGACATATGTTTTGAAGAAAACATCGATATTATTCCGGACGGGATAAAATGATGTAAAACATTCCAATCATCTCGTCAGGGGAAAAAAAGAGAAACAAAACACACCAATAAGCCATTTTAACCGAATGTGATTACTGCGTTTTTTTTTTAAACCGTCAATAGATTTAACGTCAAAAGTAATTTAGAGAAAGCGAAGAAGGAGAAAGAAAGAAATTAACAGAAAATTAAGAGTGGAGAAATATAGTGTGATAGATGAATAGGAATAAAGCTTAAAAGTGTGGAAATAGATATATGTAGTGGAAATGAAATGTAAGAAGACAGTTAAAGGTCGAATTTTATAGATTGGTAGAAATTACTTATAGGAACTAAAGGTATGTATTTGCCAACGTTTACAACGACAAACGCGTTCTTTAAACGTGTTTACAAGAGAATTCTCTAAGAACAGGATGAGAAGTTGTTCTTTGTTACAGAGCGGACAAAAAGATTTACCTTTTCATATGGGAAGGATCTAGATAGAATATTCCATTCCAAATCAAATTATTTATTATGATCCTTTAGAGACCAAATTAATTTACTAAACCCAATATTGTTGCGTTTATTGATATGTCTAAATGTAGAGTAATGGTTAGATATTCCTTTCTACAACTGAGACGACGAATTACCTATCAGAACCGAAAGTAATTTTACATTGATAAACAGAATTTCTAGTCTTAGAATTACTGCTAAGGAAACGATTATAGGATTACTGGTAATCAGGAAAGCCAACCTTGAGGCTAAGAAAATTATGGAGAAATATGACTTACAGATGAAGACTGAACCTCTTGATTCCAAACTACTTCGTTTTATTTTAAAAGACCACAAACCAAATTATTTTAATAACCCAATCTTACGATTTATTTGTCCTTCTAGCTTTGATATCAGTGTACTTAGCAAAAATATTCTAGATAAATATATTCCTTCTTTAGTTAAAAAATTAAAGCTTAATTTATGGTCTAATTCGTTCCATGTGGTCGACTGGTTTAATTCTATTGATAACAAGAAGTCTACTAAGTTTATCCAGTTCGACATTTCGAATTATTATTCCTTTATTAACCTACTTGTACTCAATAAAGCACTCTGGTTCGCACACAACAAAGCAGGTCTCACCAGGGATGAAATTAACGTGGTGTTAGCTGCTAGAAAATCAGTCATTAAATTTGAAAACAAGCTGTGGGTCCGTAAAGATACGCCTGACTGTTTTGATGTCACAGTTGGAGTACATTTTTTGTTGGATTTTCTATCATGGAACAGTATATTATATATATATATATATATATGGGTACAGGACGTCACCAACAGTAAACAACATGGCAAACAACGAGAGAAAAAATGGAAAACAAGACAAGTAACACAAGTAACGACCCTTCATCAGTTGTCGGCTGTCTACCAACTCCTCATTTCGAGTATTGAACAATTAGAGTCTGCGAAGACAGTTGCTCCCATAAATACCAAAATAAAATTTTGGATTTATGGAAGGTCAAAGTTGGGAACAAAATCAGGACAGTGGAGACATACAAGGAAACCGATCGAAAACAAATATGGAGGGTTGTTAGACCAGAGTGAGGGGAAAATAGCGAACGCTAGGAGAAATATTTTCTTTGAAAAGAGAAAAGATAGAAGAGAGAGATAGAAGACGTCCAGTCCTTAGGACATCATTGAGGTAAAGAAATATGGACGATGGTCACGTGTGAGCAGCGAGAGAGAGAAAAAGCGAAAGAGGGCAGAGAGAGAGAGATAGATAGAAAACGGTGAAGGAGAGAAAAAGGGAATTAGAGAAGGATAGGGGAGTAAACAGTATATAGTAGAGTCGCATCAAAAAGGTTAAGATAAACTTAGTCGGAAATGGATGCGTGGCACTCAATTAAATAATAATATAAATGAGAGAAAGATAAAATGGAATTCACGAGATTCTTCATTAATCACAACGATCGTTTCGACCCATCTTGCATCTGTCTCTCATGGGTGAGATTCTGGATAACTGGTTGTGGTGCGTCCTTCGGTCCAGATGTATCTCGTCAGGTGACTTTTCAAAGGTATCTCGCTCAAAGGACATCATAGTTGGGTCGCTAAATTCTAATTAACCATTCGAGTGTGCCGCTATGTGTTTGTCTGTTCGTCTCCTACGAGATTGTCTTATCTTTTTATGAATTTATTTAATGAAATATCTTTATCAAAGCAAGAATAGTATCAGCTCATTGTAAACTTACCAAAATAATGTTTTTCTTATTTTTTTTATTCTTAAAAACGTGTTTTATGTATCAGTAACTATGCGTAGATCTATTACCTATATAAAAAACGAACTGTATCCATTCCATGTCATTCCAAACCATGAAACCCTGTAGGCAACAAGCTACATGCAAATAACGAAATGCATTATAATCAAACCGAGTGAAACCAAATTTATTGTGGATCACTTCCAGATTCTTATTCGATCTCTCTCTCCTAATGGGCTTTTTGAGTGTTTCAGTATATCGCTTGCAGTTCAAGAAACAGCCACGTCCCAGAAAATCAAGGAAATTGATGTCCTTGTCATCCCCTAAAACATTCACTATAACTTTCTGTGCTGATCACTGTCTCTTGAACTTCTCAGACCTTTGAGAAGATGTGCGATACTATTGCATGGACTGAGTCTTCGTTTCTAAATCGTAAAATTACGCCCACTTTTCATTTTTTGTCACCAGATCGTACCGCCCCCCCCCCCCCCCCAAAAAAAACGTGTCTTCATTGGCTTCAAATGCTTCAAGTAGATCAGACCAGATTTCCATTCTTTTCGCCTTCAGATTGTGTGTCAAGTTCCGATGTACCCACTTCGCATACACTTTCCGATACCCAAAGACTTCCACCATCTTCTGTAACACATTGTTACAACGATCCACTTGTGCAGTAAGCTCACGGATTGTGACTCCGCTGACTGCGCTATTCAGTTCCTTTCCTTGCTAGCGATTAGTGTCAGTGATCACAGTTGACGGTCTCAACGCTGGTTTACATTTCTATACCCTTCTTCATCCATTTGTGCACATTACTCTTATCGATGGTGCCATTTCCGTGGACAACCTGTAGCCATCGGTAAATGTCAGACATCCTGCATCGCTTCTTCATCAAAATCTAAATGATATATTGCTTACACTTGGAACCCATCATTTCCTTGCAAAGAAGAACAGGAAGAAAAACTACAGTAAAGCAAGAGTTACTCTATTAACATATGCAATTTGAGTGACCTTTGTCAATTAATGAAAAGCATTATGCCCACTTTTGCATTATTTTCAGAACAACCCTCGCATAAATGAACAATTGTACGACAATAAAATAAACACAAGTTGTAATTAGAATCGTTTCAACTGTACAGGAAGTTGCTTGCTCTTGATTTGACACTTTACAAATTTAATTAATGGTATATTTTTGTATTTTTATTCTGCACATGTGTGCATATGTATGTGTATAAATATGCGTATGACTTTCTCAATCTTCCTCTTTGTATCTATATCTTCAAACATATAAAAACTCGCGTATCTAGAGAAAGTTTCTACGTATATATATATATATATGTAAGTTAGTAACTCTGGATTTTCTTAAAACTTAAGCATATTTGAAACATTTTGCTGATACATACACACATACATACATACGTTCGTACGTACGCGCGCGCGCGAATGCATTCTTTTTTTTATTTGTTTCAGTTATCTGACTGCAGCCATGCTGGAGCATCGCATTCAAGGATTTTAGTCGAACAAATCGACCACAGGACTTATCTTTTATTCTAGTACTTATTCTATCGCCCTTCTTCTCGAACCGCTAAGTTATGGGGACATAAACACACCCGCACCGGTTGTCAAGCGGTGGTGGTGGACAAATATAGGCACCCCCACACATATACATACATACATACATACATGCACACACACACACATACATACATACATACAAACATACATACATACATACATACATACATACATATATATATATATATATATATATATATATATATATATATATATATATATATATATATATATATATATATATATATATATATATATATATATTACGAGTGACACCACTAAGTAGTGATGTGTATAAATACACGTCTCCAGTCTCCGTAGCTGAAGAAGCGATAACCATTCCAAAATGTATTCATTCTACTGTCCGGTTAGTAGGCCTGACAATAACGGCTATGTATGTATGTATGTATGTATGTATGTATGTATGTATGTATGTATGTATGTATGTATGTATGTATGTACGTATGTATGTATGTATATACGGTATAATAACTGTATATCATATATATCATAATGATATTTATTCTCCGATTTGAAGCGACAATTTTCAAATATAAACAAATGACTGAAAAACGATGAGCTTGTAGCGTAGACACTATATATATGTGCTTTCGAACGTAGCAGGTAACATCTAGCCTTTGGCCGCTGTGTGTATCCCGTTGTGTCCACTACTCTGATTGGTTGGTATTGGTGCAATTTGTCTCCTACTCTGTTGTGCCAACTGACCGCGGATAGTCAGTCAGAAACTTTAGATGGCATCACATGAACAACCTTTTTCGAACCCTTTTCGAGCCTACTGCACCCTATACAAACTCTGCTTTTTCCTCATTATACGTCTATGTTTCCTGACTTTTTAAGGTCAAGCCACTGACCACGTAGACGCAGCCAGTTCCAGCAATGACATCACAGTAGCCACGTTGAGACTTACTAACTTCGTCCAACAGCATTACGGCAACCTCCATCTTCGTCGCCTCTATCATTTTCTTAACGTCGTCAGCATCATCTCTCTACGAACACAACTCAGCAAGCAACAAGCAACTCGCCCAAGTTCCAACATTTCACTGTTCGTGTATTACTTCACCATGGATCAACAGTGAATATACAACCTGCAAGAACTCCTGTATCAAGTGACCCACACGCGCATACATCTATACTTACACACACACACACACACACACACACACACACACACACACATACATTTTGTTCTCATGACGGCCTGTCTATTATTCTGTATACATGACGCACACACAGACATCCATGTTTACATATCAATAAATGTTCCCTTAAAATTCTATGCGGTTGTCTCCCCTTTTCCTTTAGCACTTATATATATATTATTCAATTTATATTTATTGTAAGGACTGTGTGATGTGCTATGGAGCCATTCCCCTCACCTCGCATCGCACTGTACCTACAAGCTAACCTCAGGGTGAATCGAACTCACAATTCGACGCTTTCATGGCTCCTTGCGAATCTGATTGGCCAAATGCTCACCCATCAATTTCAGTCAAATTTAGTCAATATATACTTAAACTGTCTTGATACTACATAAATAATATTTTTATAAACAAATCCGAAAGGCTTTGCGAATTACGGAGAGAAAGCTACTATTCATATATAGACATACCCCCTACCCCTACCCCTACCCTCACACCTACCCCTACTCCCACATTCAACCTAACCCACACCCCACCCTTGTTTTCCCCACTCTCGCCTCCCCACCTCTCAACACCATCACATCACACCACACACCACTACATCATACACCACCATACCACACAACACATCAAATTACATCACATCACCACCCACACACTAGCACTGACCACTTCCCAGCCCCACATTTTCACACCTACACATACACACATGCACACGTCAAGGTTACCTGCCCTCTTCCACACGCACATGCATACTGTCCTATACACACGCACGCGCACCTTTGTTTTGGGATCAACACTACTTTATTAGCTCCCCTTCTTCCTAGAACTCCTGTGTGACCCTTCTGTCCGGCATTCGCCATGATAGATTGCTAGCCACTAGACGTTCTTTATTTTCTCTCCTTGTTTCTTTCTGTGTTCCTTTCTGTGGAAGAGCGTAGGCTCGAAACGTTAAAGACTTTTTCACTTCCCGATTGTTAAACTAATACATCTGTTTGTTGTCTACACCACCTGTCTTCGTCTTTTGTTGTTTTTTTTGTGAATTCTCACCCTATATATATATATATATATATATATATATATATATATATATATATATATATATATGCCTATATAAAATGATACGTGTGTATATATAAAAATGTACGCACTACTTTGTATGTGGGTAGATTTTTAACCCTACAGAAATTAATATTGATATCTTTTTAAAAATTTATTATCTTTTACCTGTTTCAGTATTTAGATTGTGGCCATACTGTGGTTGGGAAGCAAACTTCGTATCAAACCGCCACGCTAGCGCCTTTATAAACAATAAAAATAGAAAGAATATATGTAAGAAGCATACATGTATGTCTATATAAATAGATATGTGTTTGTGTGTGTATATAAAACTCTATACACTACCTTGTGGAAGGGTATATGAAAGAATATAGATGTCTACGGGGTGGGGTGGGGAGTGGGGTGAATACACCCACCAACTTATTTTCCTAATTGTTTCAAAAACGAGATAAAAGCTAGAGGGCAATCAATTAACTTTAAATAGCAGCTGATTCAAATGAAGAATGGAGTCAGTTGTTTTGTCGCGAAAGGCAGAGGGTAATTTAGATCCTATAAAGAAACAAAGAAACATTTGATAAGCACATAAACTTTCAGTCTTCATCACTTTATCACTTTATTATCTCTGAACGCTTAATTTTATCCTTCAGCTTTGCACTTTCTTCCTTATAATCAGACCAGAAAGATAGAATTGTAATTTATAGTCAAGTCGGCCCTTTTTTCGTCCATTTCTTTATTTCTATATTTTGATTTTGATTAAAACTGTATTTTGTCTGTCATTATATCTACAGGTTTAGTTTTGTCTGTAAACTGTAAATAACACATTGCTTTGCGTATGCATTCTCACACCGAGTGAAATTACTATAAGATCTTACGAAAGACTTATTTAAACAATGATCTGAGATGGCGCATTTTACACCTTGGATAGATCACAATGATTACATAACATCTCATCAATGTACTACGGGTGTAAAAGTGCAGTGAAACAATTGTAGTGATTTTAAATAAAGAATATCGCTTACTCCATTTTCTATCACTTATCTATGCATACGATAGAATTCCTGATGTACATCCAGTAGCAAAAGCATTTCCACTGTATGATGACATCAGGTAACCAAAAACTGTGGACGAGTTTTGCATAATATACTACAAGGTTTTTAGCCAAATCTTATTTAGCTATTTTTTTTACTTGTTTCATGACTGCAACCATGCTGGAGCGATGCCTTAAAAAGGTTTTAGTCGGAGAAATCGATTCCAGGACTTACTCTTCATAAGCCTAGTACTTATTCTACTGGCCTCTAAGGTTAATTCCTATAGAAGGGCTTATTATATTAAATAAATAAATTGGTAATTAATTATTGCGACGTAAAGTATATAAGTTTCTTATTTCTTTATTGCCCACAAGGGGCTAAACATAGAAGGGACAAACAAGAACAGACAAAGGGATTAAGTCGATTACATCGACTCCAGTGCGTAACCGGTACTTAATTTATCGACCCGAAAGGATGAAAGGCAAAGTCGACCCCGAAAGGATTAAAGGCAAAGTCGACCTCGGCGGAATTTGAACTCAAAACGCAAAGACAGACGAAATACCGCTAAGCATTTCGCCCGGCGTGTTAACGTTTCTGCCAGCTCGCCAGCAGAAACGTTAGCACGCTGGGCGAAACGTTATATACGTAAAGTATATCAGTTTTTATTAAGCACTAGCAGTATAACCCGACCTTGTCCGGGTGTGACTTATTACGCCATCTACGATAAGTCTTGCTAGGTGAAAATCAACTAAAAAAGAAAGCCTTACGACGAAAAAAGCCTTATGATGTAAATATGTTCATAATTCAAAGGACGATGAAATTAATAGGGAAAGTCTGAAGGCTGTTTTGCGTAACATTATTAAGCGTACGTAAATTTCATCCGTCTAATTGGCTATAGAAATGCTTGTGCAAAACAACTTTTTGCGCTGCCCTGATTATACATAGCAGAGTAATCCCTTTTCGCAGGAGCTAGGACGGCAATTTCTGATGAAGCAATTGCTGGCTATCTGTTGGTACACAGTTTTGCCAGAATTCTATCAGATTGGGCAGAAGATGTTGATGCACCATTTTGCATTATGTTCAAAGTAGCTTCTGGAATGTGGTGAATTGCCGCAGTCTGTTGCTGTCATTTTAAACCGGTTGCTTTCTTTCCCCAGCAAACTCTCTTCTTTGGAGGCATAATCTATGTATATCTTAAACAGAACAACAAAAGTTATAATAGATGGCAGGGTCGGTACTTTTCCCATATCTGTAATTTTTCAGATTAACACCCGCACGATTACCCAACCCTAATCCTAAACCTAATCCTAACACTAACCCTAACATTAACCCTAACCCTAAAACCCTAACCCTGACCCTAAAACCGTAACACTAACCCTAACCGTAACCGTAACCCTAAACCCTAACCCTGACCCCAAAACCGTAACCGTAACCCTAAACCCTAAACCCTAACCCTGACCCTACAACCCTAACCCTAAAACCCTAACCCTAACACCCTAGTGAAAATCGTGGTATATTTACAAAACATTGACGAACATTAGTTATATTTTACTGAATGATTGTGTACTTGCACGTGTATGCGTTTGAGAGAGCGAGAGAGGAAGAGGTAGAGAGAAGGGGGAAAAGGAATAGAGGTAGTTAAAAGTTTTCTTATGACGGCTTCTCTTTACTGCCTATTACTTCATTAGAAATCTACGGATGCACATACGCACATAATACAGAAAAATGAAACAAATATGGACGACTTGCTCCGAAACACCACCGAGTGGGGAACACTTCTCTAAAATAACCTGCAGTTGTTTCCTTCAAAATTCTTACATGCTCGAAATGTATATACATCAAAGTATATTTGTAGAAAATTTCACAGAAAAATATTCATTTTCCTGGAAGTTAAGAGGAATTTAAGTGGAATTTCCGAAAATTGTCCCCCACCCCCTCCCAAAACACTTTCACCAAACATTTTTATATATTCGAATCAACATAATAAATAATATATGCATAGAAAATTTCATTGAAAAATATTCATTTTTCTGAAAGTTATGACCTTCCAAAGTCGGTGGGTACAACTCTGTAGTTATGCCACATTGACGAACGTGAATGATTGTGTTTACTTGCACGTGTATGCGTTCGAGAGAGCGAGAGAGGAAGAGATGAAGAGGGGAAGATAGAGAACGGGAGCAATGTGTATGTTGTTGTCACAGATTATGTATGTGTGGCTGTGTGTGTTTTTACGTATCAATGTTATGAAAAATAGCTAAAGAATACTGAGAAGAAAGTTTAATCTATGACGTTGTATGTATCACTTTCTCTCTCTCTCTCTCTCTCTCTCTGTTGAACGCTGTTCCAGGTAGAAGGGAAGAAATATAAAAGTTGCTAGAAACAACAGCCAAATCTCCCTTAAATCACACAAAGTAAACGGAATTTAAAAAATCTAATTACTGCACTGGAAAGTTCACATCGAGAAAATTCCATTGATGTAAAAATTTTTACGAAAAAGTGGAAAATGTGGATTTCTATAAACTTTCAAAAAGGCTTCACACAGACACACAACTTCAGCTTTATATATTAAGATTACGTAGATATATGATCTGTAGTTTTTATTCTTCAGTTATCTATTAAGCATAACGTAGAATTCTTGCCTGCAGTTTTTGTTCTTTAGATATCTAATGATGTCATCAAATTTAATAGATAAATATATTCGTTTTCTACGTTAGGTTTATTTTTATGTAGATTTCAAATTCTCAAAAAACATGGAATTAGTATGGTATTTTTTATATTTTATTTTTATAAACTAAATTACTTATTACTATTTTTATAAACTAAATTACTTATTACTAATGTCCAAAGTTAAATTTGGTTTGGCGTTTCTTAACAGCTAGAATTAGATAGATAGATAGATAGATAGATAGATAGATAGATAGATAGATAGATAGATAGATAGATATAATTGTTAAAGAAGTCAACAAACATTAAGACAAGGCAAACATCTCAAGTCGTATACAATATTACTATTGGAAAAAATTCAGTCTTATAACTGTTTCTGAAAAAATTCAGTCTTATAACTGTTTCAGAGACAAATAGGGTAAAATAGGGAAAATGAGAATGGTATATATTAATGAGATGACGACATAGAGGAAGGGAGTCAAAGAATAAGGAGATGGAAAGAAAATGAAAAAAGAAGCATAACCGTTCATGGACGACTTGAGATGTTTGCCTTGCCTTAATGTTTGTTGTCTTTTTTAACAATTATATATCCGTTGTATCGAAAATCTGCAATGGTTCCATAACAACCGCCTCGTCTATAACCTTGGAACCCTAGCAATCCGTTACAGCACTTACCTAGAGTACCTAATCGTTTAGATCATCCGCGAACTAAACCCCCATACTTTGTATAGATAGATAAATAGATAGATAGATAGATAGATAGATAGATAGATAGATAGATAGATGCATATACATATGTGTGCCTGTGTGTATGTGTGCGTGCCTGTACGTGTGTATGTGCGTGTATGAGGTGTTGTTTTTTTACTGAGTATATCAAATAAAGGAAGAACTCTACTACAACAAAATAAACAAAAGCAGTAATTAAAATCATTTGAATCATACAGGGAGTTGTTTACAATTAATTTGACGATTTACAAATTGTTTATCATGTGGTTTTATCTGCACATGAATGTACGTGTATGAACATGTCTTTTTAAGAGCGGATCTTTTTGTCACTCAGTCTTTCACTTTTTTATATCTACCAAACACACACCGATATACACATGCCTACACACAGACACACAGACACGCGCGCGCACGCACACACACACTTGTACGCATATACGTGGTTTGATCAATAAGTATCGGGACTGTTGCCATAGTAACGAAGCTAAAGCACGCAGAGTGGAGCCGCTTGGCACAGATTGACCTTCAACTCTGCTGTGCATGCGCACTAAGTTTTAACGTCATAGCTCACTTCCGGTGTTTATAGCAGTGCTTCGAAGAAAGGTATGTAGCATGTGAGCGTCACAGTGACCATGACAGAGAAAGATGAGCAGAGAATCTGCATCAAATTTCGCCAAAAGCTTGGCGATGCCTTCTCAGACGCCTGCGTAAAGTTTTCAAAAAGTTTTCATCGTTCTCGACACAATCATGGAGCTCTTGTGCAACTGAAACCCAGAGTGTCTTTTTGGTCAGTTGAAAGCAGTTTTGGCACAATCTTGGCAGACATGCATTTCATACCCAAATCTTCAGCACATCCTCCGATAACTCACAGATGGTGATTCAACGATTCCCCCTTACAGCTGCACGCACATCTGCGATGTTTTTCTCACTTCTTTCTCACTTCTGCTGGTTGTGGGTCTCCCAGAATGTTCATCAATATCGACTTTTTTTGGCCATCTTGGAAACGTCTGAACCACTCACACACTTGTGTGGAGCTCATATACACCTCTCCATACATTTTCTGCAACTTTGTGTAGGCCACGGAGCAGGTATCGCCATGATAACTTTCTCTGTCATGGTCAATGCGACGATCATACGCTACACACCTTTCTTCTAAGCACTGCTGTAAACAGCGGAAGTGAGCTAGAACGTAAAAACTTTGTGCGCATGCACAGCAGTGTTTAAGGTCAATCTGTGCTAAACGGCTTCACTCTGCATGCTTTACCTTCGTTACTATGGCAACAGTCCAGATACTTGTTGATCAGACCTTGTATGTATGGTATATATGTATATATATATATATATATATATATATATATATATATATATATATATATATATATATATATATATATATTTATCTATCTAAGATATATATATATATACTTGGAAATGGATGCGTGGCGTTCAATCAAATAATGATATAAATAATATATATATGCATATATATATATATATATATATATATATATATATATATATATATATATATATATATATATATATATATATATATATATTCCAGAGGATGCAGCAACCGTTACCAATATAGCATAAGAACGTACCTTAGGGGATCATTAACTAGATTCCTTAAGGGTCGTTCTCACAGTTTATATTTATATTATAAGGTTTTTAACTTTTAAATTTTCATATTCAAAAGAGACAGAGACTTCAAACTCGATATATCGATTTATTCACCACTCTATGTTAACATTTCTGTGCCAAACTTATCCAGTGACTGGTCCATTGGATTTTGACATTTAGCACTTCTTCAGGAGTGGTTACCATCGGAACAAAACACGAAAAACATACATAACGATCATTAAATTATTAAAATCCCGTTAGATGTCATCTTTCTGTTATCATAGGGGAGATAACTCCTTAATTTTCTATTTTTATTGCTCTCCTGTGAATTTCCACTAGATTAATTAATTTGTTTATTTCGTTTTACTATACTATATTACCCGTTCCTTTACCCGTATACATATGCATACATACACTTTACCCGTATACTTATCCATATATACATACATACACATACATACACACATATACATACATATATATATATATATATATATATATATATATATATACACATATATATACATACACACATACACATATACATACAAATACACATACATATACATACACATATATATACATGTACATATACATACATATACATATCTATCTATCTATATATATATATATATATATATATATATATACATACACTTACACACACACACACACACACACACACACACACACATATATATATATATATGCATATCTTTCATGTACACACACACACACACTTATATGCACTCATCCATATATGCATAATTGCACATACACAAACATACATGAGACATTATGTTGTACTTCATCACATCTTAAGATCATTTATACCAACGAAACGTACTTCTTATGATATGCGTACATTTCAGAGCATTATTCTTTACTTTATTGATCAATTTATCCTTAGAAAAGAGTATGTGGTATAGTTCCACCGTACAGAGCGAACAATACTTTCTTCCTCTCTCATATGGCATTGATCTAGCTATTATAGACCATTCTAATGAATACTGTTTATTACTTTCCTTAAGATCCCAGATGTATTTGCTAAGACTGTGCTAGGCATTTTCTTCCTATCTCTAAAGCACGAGAAATGGTTAGAAATTCTACGGCATACCTGTCCTGAAGTGCACCCCAAGTATGTCATGGTACCTGTTTGAGTCTTTACTTTGCATTGATATATTATATTTTTGACTTTCGCATTAGGTCCTTCAAATTTTATTCTCCTAGGGTTTACCTCCTTTACTGTGATTATGTTCTTACTCCTATTATTAATAAATGAACCTCCATTATTATTATTATTATTATTATTATTCAGTAGTTTTATTTTTATAACGTGCTTTCACTTCACTACCGAGCGCAGCTCTGTGCGCCTTGGGTATGTGCTGTGGTTTGCTGTGGTGCTCTTATGTTTACTGTATTGAAAGTGTTTTGCGTAGAATGTGTGCAGTACCCAGTAGTGCAATTTTCTGTATGTTATATATATTTGTAAGTCCTGGTGTTTTTGTTATGTATTTGTCTGAATATTTTTTTATTATACCTAAGGCACCTACTATGATAGGAATTGTTTCTGTTTATTATTATTATTATTATTATTATTATTATTATTATTATTATTATTATTATTATTATTATTATTATTATCATTACCATCATTGTTATCATTCTCATTATTATTATCATTATTATTATTATTATTATTATTATTATTATCATTATTATTATTATTATTATTATTATTATTATTATTATTACTGCTATTTATATTATTGTTCAAATTCTCATTTCTACCTGTTTCTCTAGACTTAAGTATTTTAAGGTTATGTGCTGCTATTATCTGTGCTATGTTCCTAGTATTTGAAAATCCAAATCTAATTATATGTGTGTTTATAATCTTACCATAGTGTGAGCTCCTTGGGAAGTGTCTACCTATCACTTCTCTAAACTTAGCTATCAGATTATTCCTGATATTTCTCCCAAATGGGATTATGAGCCAGATTTTATTATCCTTATTATTATCCTCATGGTTATTAATATTGTTTTTAAAGAATTTTAAGTTACCTATGTTGTGTTTATGGGGGTACCTTGGTTTATTTAGTTTATTTACTTTGTGTTTATTCCTATTATTATTATTATTATTATTATTATTATTATTATTATTATTATTATTATTATTATTATTATTATTATTATTATTACTGTTGTCAGTTGTTTCAATTCCGTTGCTATCATTTTCAATATAGGAGACCCTTTCTTTATATCCTGCCTTATTTAGTGCTGCATTATAGAAATTAGCTTCATTATTAAATACCCTATTGTTAGCAGATAATTTGGAGAGTCTTAAAGATATATTTTTTACTAGATTCTCTATGATAGCCCTAGGATGGTTACTTGATTTATTTATATACTGTAGGTTCGTTAGGGGTTTGTGGTATGGTCTATATGTTTTATTCTTAATATCTAATGTTACGTCTAGGAAATTTGCTACTGAGACATCATCTTCGTAAACTATACCCATCCCCATTCTGCTGAAAAATCTGGCCAGCCTACCCTTAATTCTCTGTAGTTCCTGGTTTGAGCAATTCCTAACATACAACAGGCAGTCGTCTCTATACAACCCCCCCCCCCCCCTAACCCTAGGGAATTGATCACTTAATTCATAAAGGATAAATGATCCCACCATATCAGCTTTTTGGGCTGAGTCGGAACTTCCCATGGGAACATCAAATGCCCCAAGGGTATCTTTCCTTACCCATATCTTATCTTTAAAGCTAATAAACGATTTCCTTGCTGCTGTTATAACTTTAAATTCTTCTTTAGTAAGGGCTGCTTTTTTATGGAAGAACCACATTGCCTTGTTTAGTACTATTGGGTTAATTGATCTATAAAAGTTAGCTATATCAAATTGGATAAATTTTGTTTCTTCTTTATGCTCAATTGATCTAAACCAATTAATTACTTGGTCTGTACTAGACCATAATTCTAACTTTAACTTAGTGGTTATTGTGGGTAGATAGTTATTTATAATGTTCTTGCTTAATATTCCTATGTCCGATCTCGTTGGGCATATGAGTCTTAGTGATGGCTGTGTCCAGAAATTTACTTTATGGTCCTTGAGTATAAATCTTGGTTCTCTTGGTACCAACGGTTCTGTCCTATCGGTCAAGTTATACTTTTCCATTATTTCTTTAGTTTCTATGTTAGCTTCCTTAAGTACTTTCCAGTTTGCTATTTTATAATTCTTCTCAATTTCCTTCTGCAGTAGGTTGTTGTAGTTCTGTTTAGTCAATTTATATATGTTCCCTGTTTTATCTGATTTTACTAGGACTTTATTGGTATTCTTTATTTCTCTGATGATTTCTTCTATGTATCTCATGTGTGTGTTCTTTTTCTGTGACATATTGAATTTGATGTTCTTTACAGCTGACCATATCTCTTCCTCAAACTTATCTAGTCTATGGTTGTAAGGCGGGTTATTCCTAGATTTAAAGATTTTTTTATATTTCGATCCTTTATCTGATGTGTTTTCTTGTTTTCCTTTATTATCCCAGAAGTGTGCTCTCCAACGAATTCTATTTATGAAAGAATGCGTCTTATGGATAAGCTGCTCCATGTAGATTTTGCCAAATGTCAAAATCCAATGGACCAGTCACTGGATAAGTTTGGCACAGAAATGTTAACATAGAGTGGTGAATAAATCGATATATCGAGTTTGAAGTCTCTGTCTCTTTTGAATATGAAAATTTAAAAGTTAAAAACCTTATTATATATATATATATATATATATATATATATATATATATATATATATATATACACGCATATATGCATATATGGGTACAGGATGTAAACAACATGAAATACGAAAGCAAATGAGTTAAATACGCAAACAACGAGAGAAAAAATGGAAAACAGGAAAGTAACATAAAGAACGACCTTTCATCAGTTGTCGACTGTCTATCTACTCCTCATTTCGAGCATTGAACGACTATATGAGTCTACGAAGACAGTTGCTCCCATAAGTACCAAAATAAAATTTTGGATTTATGGAAGGTCAAAGTTGGGAACAAAAACAGGATAGTGGAGACATACAAGGAAATCGAACGAAAACAAACATGGAGGGTTGTTAGATCAGAACGAGGGTAAAATAGTGAACGCTGGAGAAATATTTGACAAGAGAAAAGATAGAAGAGAGATAGGATACGTCCAGTCTCTAGGACAGCCCTGAAAGAAAAGAAAGATGATCACGTGAGGAAAAGAAATATGGTCGCTGGTCACGTGTGAGCAACGAGAGAGAGTAAAGGAGAAAGAGGAGGAGAGAGACAGATAGAAAATGGTAAAGATATATATATATATATATATATATATATATATATATATATATATATATGTATATATTATATATGTATATATATATATATATATATATATATATATATATATGTATATATGTATATATTATATATGTATATATATATATATATATATATATATATATATATATATATATATATATATATATAATATATATATGTATATATATATATATATATATATATATATATATATATATATATTTATATATATATATATATATATATATATATATATATATATATATATATATGTATATATTATATATGTATATATATATATATATATATATATATATATACATATATATATATATATATATATATATATATATATACATTTATATATATATATATATATATATATATATATATATATATATATATGTATATATATATGTATATATATATATATATATATATATATATATATATATATATATATATATATATATATATATATATATATATATATATATATATATATATATATGTATATATATATATATGTATATATATATATGTATATATATATATATATATATATATATATATATATATATATATATATATATATATATACATGATATTGGCGGGGAATAACTCCGAAATATATAATGTTATTAAATGCATGAAAAGTTCTCCCGAGAGAAAGGGACATGGCTGTTTGAAAACATCCTCCAATTCTCAAGCGAATGACTTCAAAATTTTCCTTGCTTAGCATCATGTTATGTTTGTTATTTTCTTTTATTTTTCTCCACTTGCTTACACTGTATGGTTTAGGTTGGTTCTTATCCAGTTATTTTCTCTGTTAATTTCATTCTACTGTTTGATGGTACAAATTGGAGGTGTGCGTGTGTGTGGTATTTCGGTTATTTGATTAGGCTGAATTAAGCGACGTGTTTTTCTCGTATACAGCCGAATCCATTTTCGATTTTTGATGAAATTATTTATTTGTACATAAACATAACATTGATTACAAAAAGTTACTTGCTGGAAGCTATATCACCAATTACCAGTGGAATCATATATACTTGTTGTGTTTGGTTAAGAATTCGCTAGCTGCATATTCGTGTGACGAGACGGGAAAAATCTAATTCTGCGTTCATCATAAACAAATGATTTTGTTTTTAGCCTAAGGTCGAGCAGCGATAAAAATCCTGTCCTCTCAGGAACCCCTAAAACGTCTGCGCTGATTTCCCGCGCGTGAAAATTTCTTTCCTACGAGAGTTCCGGACCCCAGTAATGAACTCATTTGCATACAGGCAATCAGAGCTCACCTTCACCTTATTGTCACCTTAACAAACACACTGCCAGGTAAACTCAAGACGAAGAACAGTGCTGTAAGTCAACCGATCGCCAAGTTATGCCTGATTTTAGAAGGAGACGAGTAATTAGATAAATTTGCAACTATACCTATTATCGGATTTTGTTAGAGCTCTATATGATAAAGATGTGGATGGGAAAAATGTGGGTAGAGAGTGATGTACTAGCAACCCTCTCTCCTTATTGCTTTACAAAGTAAACAACACAAATGACTATGCAGAGGCAGCCATGGTTGAAACAAGAACAACAGGCATTCTTAAAAGAGAAAAGAGGCATGGTCATTCCTTACCCAAGTGACCTTATCTTATTGTCTATTACCTGATAGGCTGTATGCAAATAATTTCATAACTGGGGTCCGGAACTCCCGTGGGAAAAACAATTTCGTGTCCCGCGGTTCTATATTCATAGCCATGTTTTGGCTGGAAATTATTGAGTTTTCCATTGATTGTACGATTGCGGCTATAGTATCATTGGTTGACAATTAGGCCGACATCATCTAATTATGCTGTGTCCTATTTCTCGTTACTGAACTAACGCGTTTGCAATTCTAAACTCCGCTATAATGATATTTAAAACATTGTTTTGGTAAACTGTCTAGTACTTGGAGGACGACACTAATTACTTTTGTTGGTTTTGACTGGATTCTCACAATCATAACATGTTGGGTTTCTGCTTGCTAAAAAATACTACTTAATCCAGCGGAGTAGGTTTAAATAGCTGGAATGTCGGGCAAATTTATTTCAACAGAATATAGCGGTGAGGTACCCAGTCAAGGGCCTTGCAGGAAGGAGTCCTTTTCCAAAATATATATCATCAAAAAAATATCATCAGAAAACTGTGTTAACACTTCATTATCATATTTCTTTTGAAATACATTGTCCCTGTTTCAATTAACTTTGAAAATAATCAAGAATTTAGTAAAATAACTTAATCGAAATTAAACTAGTGTTTGAGACATGAAATTTTGATTGAAAGTTTTTGTTTAGATCGATTTACAAAAGGAAGTTTGCAACATAGAACTATGTCGATCTCGGAAGTGTTGGTTTCAAACAGTCTCTGTCACCCTGAAAACCATGTTGGTCTGAATCTAGGAGAATGCAATCAGAGAGTTATGGCTTCACTACATTCTCAAATACTTGAGATATAAATGGGAACTGAGGGTAGCTTACTGCAAGTGATTTACTTCTCTTTTTAAAAATTGTAAACACAGAAAGAGACAGAAAATATTTGGGTATATTGCCTGTAACTAGTGATTTCCTCCAATGATTAACTACGGGAGATGCAATTTTGTGTTGGCATTCCTTCAGAACATTAGCAGTAACTCTGTTGGGGTCTACTGCTAAGTAATGTTTTATTTTATATATTGCTACTATGATGTCCAATGTGCCGAAAGTTGTGCCAGGAAAGATAATTTGGAGGTTGTTCTTTATTGCTACTAAGTAAACTTTAGTGGGGAGCGGGGTCACTGAAAACAGAGCAATATTGTTTCTATAGAATCTCCATCGTTTCTTTGGCTTCTTTGTGGATAATACTGCTTTCATCATTTATAGGTACATACATACATATATAGAAGTATATATGCATGCCCGTGTATATGCATGTGTGTGTGTATGTATTTATATGTGCATGTAGGTATATATATATATATATATATATATATATATATAAATTATTATTTATATAAATAGGGTGATAAATTGAATATTAATTCAATTAAAAACCAAGTGGCCTAGCATATAAAAAAATCTGAAAATTCAGAAAAAATTGTATTACACGTGTATAAGGGATGACTAGTATACACGTGTTATATGTATATATATATATATATATATATATATATATATATATATATATATATACTTGATATAGAATACGGACTTATTTTCATATATATATAATCATATATATGCCATTTTACTGAAGCTGAAAAATCATACGTCATACATTATATATATGTTTATACGCCAGCTCAACTTGATTCGTCTTTATTAGTCGAAAGGCATCTGTTGTTATTTTCTTGTTGCTTGTATTTGTAATTGTGTAAAATGTTTTTTGTGTAACCGTTTTTTGTCTTTGTTGTTGTACACATTCGCTTGCTTTCTCCCCCAAAATTTAATGCTCTTAGTTTAGATTTTTTAGGGCAGCCAGATTTGAACAGTCTCAAATGTAACTACTTGAAACTGTAAGGATAATTTGGTAACTTGACTGGTGTGAGGAACTTGCGAATGACCCGTGCTTGTTTTTTCCTGTCCGTCGTCTCATCGTCTATCTGTCCGGATGTTTTATTGTCGTTTGTTGCGTTCTTGTTCCATTTTTTGAACTTATATATATATACGGAGATGTACTTGCATAGGAAGTGACCTGATCTGAGATTGTGTGCTGGAACGAAAACAATTGCAGCGTGGAAGGTGTTTATAAGCCATTTAAAATAACACACAAAGACCGTTAGATTCACTTCAACATTTAAATTTATCAGCGAACAGGTCGCGGTCTCAAAGCGACGAAAATATTTTGACAGATTAAATTTAAATGTTGAAGTGAATCTAACGGTCTTGGTGTGTTATTTTAAATGGCCTATAAACACCTTCCACTCTGCAATTATATATATATACAAAGTTAATTCGAGGAAGTCATATCCTCATTAGGGATTATATAATCCAAAATATTCCACTGGTTTAATCTCTATCAAAGTCATTGGTATATGTTAAGGATTACTGAAATTATCAATATTGGAGGAAAAGCAAGAAGAAAAAATGGAGAGGAACTGGATGCATGAATAATTTATTTAAATGCTTGAAAATTCTGATCAACCAGGTGATAGGCTTGAAACATATATGTAGGTTACTTTGGTTTATTTTATTTTTTGACCTTTTCTGGTAGGTTTTTTAAAAGAATCTTTCATCTCCTTCTAACATACAAATAAATTATTCATACTTCCATTTCTTCATTTTCTTCTTGCTTTTCCCCCAATACACACACACACACACACACACACACACACACACACACACACACACACACACACACACACACAAACACACACATACATATGTGTGTGTATGTATGTATATACATTAGATAGATGGATCTTTACTAAGGGATGTGAATTGAAAAAAATATCTTGTGTAAGAAGATATAAATTCTAAAGCATTCCGAATTTACTGAAACTATGTGACATGGAAAGCGTACTTAATTGTTAATAATAGCCGTACAGCTAACATTACGTGACACACTTCAAAGAAACCTATTTGCAACATTTATTAAATCGAAAGTCTGAATTGTATTGGCGACACGGTTGGGAATGAATAGAACCAAACAGATCCTGTGAAATCAGTCGTCTGCGTCTGTTTTCTTTAAACATTGTCCTAAAAATACTTTTAATTCACTTCAAACATTCCACTAATGAAAGAACAAACTGTTGGAAACCAGTGAAGTAAAATGAGAGGGTTGTGCACCAAGTATACGACACATAAATATATTACATAATGTTTTTATAAGGTACTATTATGTTAAGAGCCTGTCCTAGTATCTTCTTTTAATTGTTTCAGTCATTGAACTTCGATCATGTTGGGGCACCTCGTTGAAGTGTTTAAGTCTAACAAATCGACCTTTTCTTCTCTTCTTTTTCTTTTCAGTCAGCTACTTATATATATATATGTGTGTGTGTGTGTGTGTGTGTGTGTGTGTGTGTGTGTGTGTGTGTGTGTGTGTGTGTGTGTATGTGTGTGTGTATACATGTGTATATATATATATATCTATACTATATATAAAACAGAGATGTGTGTGTAATCGCTTTTCACGTGAAATCGACTTCACCAAATGCTTCCATACTTGTGATGCATGAATAATTTGACCTCGGATAAATGTTAGGCTCTTCATTTGATTTTTTTAATTAAAAATAAATAATATTGCTTTATATTTAAGATTCACTTCTTTAAAAAGGTTCCTCAATGTCAACTTCCGGTATTGACGTAACAACGGCAAAAAGCTTCACTCTCTATTTTGTGTGTTCGTGTGTGTGTTCGTGTGTATGAGAGAGAGAGAGAGAGAGAGAGAGTAAATACTACATACACACCGCTCTCTCACTCTGTCTCACACACATACACGCGCACACACACACCCCTTGACTCACTCACACTCTGTCTCTTACAAACACACATATACATAAATGTATACAAACATATTTACAAAGACACACGTGTGTATGCGCGCGCGCGTGCGTGTGTGCGTGGGGGGGTCCACAATCGCCATTTATTTCAATTACTCTTGTGAGGATATTCACGTAAATTATCTTTTTCATTTAATCCCCATTTTAATTTTCGTATAAGTTTCCAAGTACCAATGAGGCTTTTTGGCACATCTTCAATTTTCCCCATTCATGAGAGGCGCCCAGCCATCATTCATCTGAGAGTCCATCTACAGAATGTCCTCAAATTTCTATACAGCATATTTTGCCTTTTTTTCTTCAAGTATATAATGCATGTAACTCCTGCTAAATGTGTTGAGTGCTCTTTTCTTTCGTTTGTCAACTCATTCCAGTGTATACACACACACACACACACACACACACACACACACACACACACACACACACACACACACATCGTGGCACTCCGTCGCTTACGACGACGAGGGTTCCAGTTGATCCGATCAACGAAACAGCCTGCTCGTGAAATTAACGTGCAAGTGGCTGAGCACACCACAGACACATGTACCCTTAACGTAGTTCTCGGGGATATTCAGCGTGACACAGAGTGTGACAAGGCTGGCCCTTTGAAATACAGGTACAACAGAAACAGGAAGAAAGAGTGAGAGAAAGTTGTGGTGAAAGAATACAGCGGGGTTCGCCACCTGCCAGAGCCTGCCAGAGCCTCCTGCCACCAGAGTTCGCCACCTGCCACCCCCTGCCAGAGTCTCGTAGAGTTTTAGGTGTTTCCGCTCAATAAACACTCACAATGCCCGGTCTGGGAATCGAAACCGCGATCCTACGGCCGCGAGTCGTAGGATCGCGGTCGTAACCACTGGGCCATTGCACCTCCACACACACACACACACACACACACACATACACACATGTATGTATATATGCATGTATGTATATGTGTACGTATGTATGTATGCATGCCTGGACGGACGGACGGACGGACGGATGGATGGATGGATATCACTGTCATTATAAATAAGTACCGGTTTTTCTAGGTATAGAATCCGTGGTGGGTATCCAGTGGAAGATCTATGCTTCATCCACAACTGAATCAATCTACTTGATGAACTGCTGCTTCTCAATGAGTTACTGTTTATCAAGTTATTTCATTTGATAAATGAGAAACGCAACACAATCTTTTTTTTGTCTAAAACCTCTGGTTCTTGTAATTGTTTAACCTCAATTTATCTCTGCTTGAGCAGACCAAAGGCGTTCCAGCTGTGATTATTCCATGTTTTTGTTGGGGGGGGGGGATTTCTGAAAGTGTATCTTAGGTTTATGCTGTCCCAAGCCACAATGTATGTTTTCTTTAAAAGCGATAAGGTATCATTGCAGTGAGATTTAGCTGCTATTTCAAGCAGTTTGAACGATCACATAGAGGCATACCATTTTATTGATAAACATTACTAACGATGTTTAAAAAGTAATAAAAATAATGATATAAATTAAATCTCGATAACATCTTACTGATACTAGTTGACAGCGAGTTTATAATAAATCCAGTTTAAATGGATAAATTATTGCAAACCGAGAACAAAGCAAGTCTTTGTTCATAATAATTCGTCATACAAAACAATCATGGTACGAATAAAATAAGAGAAAAAGAAGGATAAATATTTATTTATCCCACGCAGCTGGGTATTAATTTGAATAAATTTACTATGTATGGTGGTCAGCTCTGTTGAGTCTACTGGAGTTGGAAAATCATGATTATGTCGCCGAAAGAAGTACAATGCCTGTGATTTTTTGTTGGAGTCCACCTCTAGCGTGGAATGTTATCTAACTTCTATTTTATAGAGCAGACAAAAGTAACATTTTTCGAGAAGCGGGTCGCATAAGATATGACTCATCATCAGGCGAAACGCGCTAGCAAAAAAATTTAGGGTAACTTTTCGTTGGCCTATCATTCACAAAGTCCTGCAGGCCGCAGTTGACCCATGACTGCTATAGAACATGGTAGAGGTTGCTAGAGAATAGTATTGATCCATGTTACTCAACTATTTTTTGCTGTTACATCTACTACTAATGTTCATTTCATACATATAAATAATTCTTTTAAACTAGCAGAAATGTTAGCACGCCGGGCGAAAAGCTTAGCGATATTTCGTCTGTCTTCATGTTCTGAGTTCAAATTCCGCCGAGGTCGACTTTGCCTTTCATCCTTTCGGGGTCAATTAATTAAGCACCAGTTGTGTACTGGGGTCAATCTAACCGACTGGCCCACCTCCCCCCAAAAATTCGGGCGTTGTGCCTAGAGTAGAAAACAATAATTCTTTTATTTGGCTGGCACTCTGTCGATTACGCAAGTGACTGAGCACTCCACAGACACGCATACACTTAACATAATTCTCAGGGAGATTCAACGTGACAGAATGTGATAAGGCTGGCTCTTTGAAACACTGGTGCTACTCATTGATGCCAACTGATTAGACTGGATCAACGTGAAACAAAGCGTCTTGTTCAAGGACACAACGCGCCGACAGAAATCGAACTCGCGGCCGTAAGATTGTGAATCAAATACCCTGTCTACTTAACCACGCATCTTCTCACAATTCTTTTATTACAGATTTGGCAAATAAGGTAAAAACTATGCTCCTCCGATGAGGTCCAATAAAACCAAAACATTTCTGGAGTTGGTCTTCCCTTTTAAACCAAAGACCAGATTTATTTGATATTAGCTATAATGCTTTTTTTTTACCCCTCATTACATACTTATCTCCAATTTTAATTATTATAATGGCATATCAGTGGTAGATATTTAAAATATAGAGTTTTGTTTAGTTAGACGATAGAGTTACTGCCCCTGCATGTCTTGAAAAGATTTAAACATTAAACTAACGTTAATCTTTCATCAGTGTGACCAGAGAATTGATTAACTGAACTTTTCTGGCTCAACACATTACATTATTTCTGTATGGAAGACAATAAGGGAAGATATAAATTTAAGTGACTAATTTCCCGCTATATCATTCTGTATGGAATGCTGTAACGGAAGCTATCAATTTAAGTTACTAATGCAGGGCTACATTGACAGAATCGAGGAACTAAGTACATCGGCATGAAAACAGTAAAGCATTGTGGAATTACCGAATGGTAGGACTTTGGTTTCATTGGTGCCACATTCCAAGAAATCTTAAGAAGACGAAGAAGGAGCAGAGAGGATAGAGATTAGGGGAGAGGGAGAGAGAGGAGAGAGAAAAGGGGGAGGGGGACAAATTACAAGGAAAGAATTAATTGGAATGGTTCAGATAGGAATCGTATGGTTTGCCAGTAGCTTGTCACATCTACAGCGCATGTATATTGCGCGTACACACACCACTCACATACACATACACACTCATTTGCACACAAAATCACACTCACACATTTAAGCGCGCGCACACATAGACACACACATACACAGACACACACTTACATACATACATTCTTCACTTACCCGTTTCGGTGTAGACATCACAAGAACTTTCAACCCAACAAAACACATCACTACGCACGGGCCAACCATCACAATTACTTCATTCAATCGAAACTTATCTCTGACACCCAAGAAAGCTACACTGACATGATGAGCCAACGAGAGTACCTCTATGTGGTCACACGACCTGCTAGAGATAACAGCTAAATCGCCCTCAAATCTGACACGACCGGCTTGAAAGAAGCAAAAAAAGGAGAGTACAGAGTACAAGTTAAGGTATATATTTTTGATAGCATGGAATCTCCAGCGCCACCTTTCAAGTCTTTGTTTGATCATAATCAGAAGCTCAGCATATTGTCATATGTGAAAAAGGAGTTTAATAAACAGAGTACCTTATAGGGAGTATATTAAAAGAGACACAAGGAGTGTCTGTGTTGTATGGAGAGAAAAAAGTGAGAAAAAAGAAAACAAAACAAAAAATAGCTAAAAACTGCTGTGGTTCTCGCCATGACGATGGGAGTGCGAGGGAGCGATCAAAGGATTGTGAAGTAGCACTGAACATTTTGTACGGCTTGGATGTATTTTAGTCAGGGCTCATTAGTTAATGTAGTCTTACACCCCCCCCCCCACACACACACATACACACCAAAAGAAAGAAAAAAAGACGAAATGGTCATGGCTGCACCATAAACAGCTTTGTTTGTCTAAGAATAGCTGTAGCAAGGGCAGCTTCCTTAGCACCAGAATAGCTGTAATATATACAACTTCATTAGTTCAAGATTAACTGCAGTATGAACAGCTCCGTTAGCCCAGGTATACCTGCGGCAGGAGCAGCTTCGTTAACCCATGAATAAGCAGTTATTCCTGGGTTAACGAAGCAAGGAAAGCCTCGTTTACAGCAGCGCAAACTGCTTTGTTTGCCCTAGGAGCTGTTTGCGGATTTACCCCATTAATGATACGTGCAGAAGAACAGAAATTGCTGCTCTCTAACTGAGTGCACCTTGCATGCCATCGCTCCGACCCTTTTCTTGATGCCGTCATGTAAAGCCATAGGCCCATAAATCCTTAATGGACATATGGCATGTCTTGGGCAGTATTTTATCCCTGGTGTAGCTTACCTTCTCCAGATTTGACTGATTTCTTCCAGAAGAGACAAAGAGACATAGAAATAGATTGACAATGTGAGAAGAAGAGAAGACTCGACCTCAATACCGGACTGGTATTTTATCAACTCGAAAGTACGATAGGCAAAATTAACCTCGGTGAAATTTGAACTGCGAGCACAGAAAACCGGAACGATAACCAAAAAGCAATCTAGTCAATGTTCAGCTATAAAACTGAACAGCTATAAACCTGGAGACTTGGCAAAGCCCAAAACGCAAGTTAAGTAACATCTTATAGACGTTTCACCCGCCTATGTAAACTCAAATCTTCTAGATAGGCCAATCTTAGATATCACCGACCTATACACAAACCTGTGCACCAAGCCGTTAATCCGTTAATTGTTAATTAACGAAGTTAACACTTTCGTTAACGATTTAATTTTTAAGCTAACTTTGGAAATCATTATCGGATTAATTAACTTCCGTTAACTCAAATTGCTGCGACGATCTTTAGACTCAAGGACTTGAAGTCCAGTGGCCTTGTCTACTGCAGTCCCTTGGTCGACGCGTTTTTGGCAGGCATCGACAAATTGTATAGGACTCTCTTAGAGGATGAGGAATGCCAGCTGGCTGCTGCCTTCCACTCCAGGTTTCGCCTCATCTGGTTGGTTAATTATGACAACACCAAGGTCGCCAAGGTGAGGAAAAGCTTGGAGTGTAAGGTCGAAGAGGCCATGAGGCAGCAGTCTGACGAAGTGAGCAATAACAGTGGAGGCAGCAACAACGAGGAGGGGGAGGAAAAGCTTGAAGGATTTCTTCATTGGTGTTACCCAGTCAAAAGAGAGCAGCAGGAGCCACAGGTCACTCAAAGACAAGGTTCAGAATTTGGTCAAGACCTGGTTGGAGACCAACTCTAAGGACTTACTGACAAATGCTGCCTTCTTGGGTGAGCAAATGTTGGTGGTCTTGTTCATCAAGTTCAACATAGCCATCCCCTCTAGTGTTGCAGTGGAGCGTTTGTTCTCTATGGGCAAGGACATCTTGATGGCCAAGAGATCATCCCTGTCTGATGAAAACTTTGACATGCTAATTTTCATGAAGGGCAACATGCATCTCATGAACAAAATGGAGAACGAGAAGAAGAGGAAAGATTAAATTATGTATATATCGTGTTTTTCATTTTCATTTTTATATTTTTACGGCCACTTTATCAATAACCTTTTTTAGTTCAATACTAATATTGTGTTTCACTTGAGTTTTTTTTACCCTTTTCTGTCTCTAAAAGCCTTTAAAACCTAAAACAAGGGCTAAAACTATAAAATCAACATTTTAAAACTCTAAAACAAAAAAAACCCCAAAAAACTATAGTTTTGAGGTACTAAAGCCCTTTAAAAGGCTAAAAAAGGACTTGATTCTATAGTTTTGGCACTTTTTAAAGGTGTTTTTAGGTGGTTTTAGAGCAAAAACTGATATTTTTTTGCATTTTTCTATAATAAAAATTAACGTTAACGGTTTATCGATTACTTCCGTTACATTTTTTAAAAAGAATTAACTGATTAACGGTTATCGAAGTTAACTTTTTGGTTAACGGATTAACTATTAACGAAGTTAACTTTTCGATTAACGGTGCGCACCTTTACCGGAAGATTCCCCCTCTCCAAATAACAACACAGTCAGATCTTTACATTCAGCCACCATTGAACTCACAAACCTAACGCAGAAAATACATGATTATCTCAACTACAAAACCCTAACTCTAACTCATAAACCTAACCTCTGATCCTAAACCCTAACCCTAACCCTAAACCCTAACCTCAACCCGAACCCTAAACCCTAACCTAGCCTTAACTTTAAACCCTAAATCCTAAACTTAACTTTAATAAACTGCTGGTGGATAAGTTTATTTATGGCGCGAAGAACCACAGAATTTCCAGTTTATAGAATGGAGCAACAGAAGAATTCCGTCCTGTCGTCCACTCTTTTGAACTTAGTATTTACACGATACTCTACTATCTCCAACATCCAGACAGCCAAATACACGAACTTCCCACACCCGCCAATATTCATATAACAAACATTACACATCCTCCCGCTATTCTCCAGATACAGCTACAGGCCAAATCTAACTCTATATAAATGACCCAGAAACCTGGCTCCAAAACAATAGACACAGCAGCACCAACTAAATTCATTGTATCTCTTAGCAATAACACCAAACATCAAATACAATCAACCATTATCACACTCAACAAACATACCACACACACACACACACACACACACACACACACACACACACACACACACACACACACACACACACACGCACGCGCAAACATTCACGCACGCGCAAACATTCACGCACGCGCAAACATACACGCACGCGCAAACATACACGCACGCGCAAACATACGCGCGCGCACACGCATACACCACACATACAAACATATTGAGCATAAGTGAGCTAGTTCTACCTGGGACCCCCAGTTTCTCCACAACAAACCATAATAAACTAAAAAGGCCTTCAAAAAAGCTCTTTATCTACACAAACCAACAAAAATGCAACAATGAAAGACCACCTTCAGACACCCAGACATGCGTATAACGCATCCAGAACAGCATCACATTTTCTAATTAGTCTTAATAAACAAAAAAGAAACACTCAGAGAAACTGTTGCAACGTCTGGCCTCAAAACCTGTGCCGAGATGTACGCTAGTACCCTAGTATCGTTGGCACTCCGTCGCTTACGACGTCGAGGGTTCCAGTTGATCCGATCAACGGAACAGCCTGCTCGTGAAATTAACGTGCAAGTGGCTGAGCACTCCACAGACACGTGTACCCTTAACGCAGTTCTCGGGTATATTCAGCGTGACACAGTGTGACAAGGCTGACCCTTTGAATTACAGGTACAATAGAAACAGGAAGTAAGAGTGAGAGAAAGTTGTGGTGAAAGAGTACAACAGGGTTTGCCACCACCCTAGCCGGAGCCTCGTGGAGGTTTAGGCGTTTTCGCTCAATAAACACTCACAACGCCCGGTATGGGAATCGAAACCGCGATCCTATGACTGCGAGTCCGCTGCCCTAACCACTGGGCATTGCGCCTCCACACCCTAGTATCATACCAACAATAAATACAAAGAAACAACATCTATTGTGCTCTGCCCGAGTCCACTTTTGCTCATCTCTGCTGTGGCCTCAAAAACCTACGGTCATATGGATAATAGACAGGGGTAGTGGAGAGAAAGCAATATATCCAGACTCACTGCACGTCAGGATGTGCTGTGTGGTACTCAGCCATCTATAATTTTGAAGAAGGATCTGTAAGGTGACGCCTTGTGTACATACGAGGAATAAGACTAAACGTAAGTGAACAGATTTAGACCGAGGTAAGAGAGATTAAATCAGGTCCCCCAAATCACGCACACACTATTCACACCCAAGAAGTTGAATAATAATTACAGCTTTCTAATTTTGGCGCAAGACCAGCAATTTTAGGGGCTGGGTTTAGTTGATTACATCGACCCCAGTGCTCAACTGGAACTTACTTTATCGATCCCGAAAGGATGGATGAAAGGCAAAGTCGATCTCGACGGAATTTAAACTCAGAACGTAAAGACGGACGAAGCGCCGCCAAGCATTTTCCCCGGCGTGCTTAATCATGAATCTCCTGCACATAGGAAAAAGACGTCTTGGTCATTATTGGAGTGTCTTTGATCACAGAACTGCTTGCTTGATCGGGGCAAACTTGATACTGAATAAAACAATAACAGAATCAAACCATAATTTTTATTAAAATTTACGATTAAAAAGTTGTGTCCCTCCCCCACTCTCTCTTTTCTCTTACTCTCCTTTTCTTTCGAAACCGAAGGAGAGTGGCGACGGGGGGGGAGATGTTATATTATTACTTTTATAGCAAAAACACAGGAACTGATGTCGCTGTATAACAACAAACATCTTAAACTTGTGAAATCTAAGATGTTTTTAATGCATTTTGAAACCAAACGCTGTTATTAATTGATTTAATTACAAATAATGAATAACAGAGCCGTCACGACGACGGGCCAGTAATAGCAATCAAATTACCTTCAAATCACACTTGAATAGTCCTAAAATATAGAATGATTGAAAAATGAAAGGGGGAAAAAGAAAGAAACAAAGCAAAAAAAAAAACACTGGAACATCAGGACCGGAACACTTTTGATCAAAGCTATGTTCGAGCAAGGCTGGTTGACACCTGGGGCTAAACAACAACAACAACAACAGCAGCAGCAACAACAACAACAACAACAGCAGCAGCAGCAGCAACAACGACGACAACAACAATAACAACAACAACAACAACAACAACAAAAACAACAGCAAAAGTAGCAGTAGCAGTAACAACAACAACAACAGAAGCAGAAAGGGCAACAGAAATAGTAATAATAACACAACAGCAGCAGCAGCAACAGAAACAACAACTGCAACAGCAACAACAGCAACAGCAGCAGCAACAACAACATCTGCAGCTTCAGCAACACCATCATGGTGATGAGACGAGTGGAGCTAGAACGTAAAAAGCGGATTAAGTTTCATCTTGTAGATATATGTAATGTGTGTTAGTCTGTATGTGCACGAACCCACCAAATTTATTTTTTCACATTATATAATCGTAATCTACACACTGAAAGGTATCTATAAAAAATTTCATTAAAAATTACCCATTTTTCTGAAACTTATATCTAAAGAAAGCTGACTCGTATGAATTTTCCGAAACTTCTCACCCCCACCCATGGAAAAATCTTTTCCTCAATAAATTCTTATATAATTAGAATCTATACCAGTGGTTCTCAACCATCGTCTTTATGGACCCTGAGGGTCCATATAAAATTTTGGGGGGTCCATGCAATAAAATAGCAAATTGGGGATCCACAATAGTATTCTAAGGGCCCCTAAAATAATTTTTGCTTTAGATGTCTGTATTGATATGTATTGCAAGAAACAGCTGGGTTTCTTTCTCGAACATTTTACATAGTTCAACCTACATAAGTTAATGTATGAAAAACAAAATAGGAATTTTGAAAGAAGTATCTATAAAGCTAGTTTTTAAACATCGAATGGCTACGGGGTCACCAGAATAAAATAGTAATTGTTATATGGACTGTTAGATATGTAATTCGTCTGACGTTCCGTGTGTCATGTGGTTCGTCTGAGTTCATTGTTTCATTGTTGTTGTCTTGTGTGACTGTCGGAGTAAAATGTCATTGATAGATATATATGGCGGACATGACTTTTGTTTATTCATAACGAACATTGGGTGAGTGCGTTCTTTGTATGTAATTGAATAATAAATGTAATAATTAAATTGTACAACTCGTTGTGTTATCTCTACGAGACTTCCGAGGGAAATACAACAGTAATGAAAGGGGTCCACCGACCAAAATTTGTTTGAGAACCCCTGATCTCATCCTTCTGAAGCGTATTTGTAGAAAATGTCATTTAAGCATAGACATTCTTCTGGAAGTTATGAAGCAACAAAGTCGGTGGTGGTGGGTAACGCATATGGAGGTATGCCGAACTCCCTCGTTATGCCACATCCACAGGCACCTGATTTTACAATGTCTTCTAGTGATGTTTAAGTATTTATTTTAGAAATAGTAATTGGAGTACGTTCCAACGTACTATCCTCATCGACGAAGACTTCAAAGAAAGCAATTCAGTGGCTTGTATGTCAACGCATGATAGCTAACACCGTTACATGCACAATTCATGAGCTGTGCAGAAAGAATCAGTGGGAAGAGGTGGTGTTGTTCCCGTGGATTCACTCGGGCTCTACAAGTCAATTTCTTTTTTGAGAAAAGTCATTTGACTCTATCATTTATGATAATCCAACCAATGTATATGTGGATAAGACCGTCGTTATTTCCCGTTACTATTGCAGTTTACTTTCATTTTTAGGGCAGTTTGCTTTCACTTTTTACCACATTCTCTTCATAATTACCAACATTACTACTTCCCCAATCTACGTCAACACCAGTACTAAGCACAACACTCCCTTCAACACTACCAACACTCCCAAGATAAACTTTACCACCACCACCACCACCGCTGCACATACGCCTACAACTGGAAACAACACATTTCCTGCCACCACCGTCATCGAATACGTTCTCCATCATCACCATTATAGTCCCCACCACCGCAAATCGCGACCACCAACACCAACACCAACACCATCAGCACTGCCTGCCACCACTACCTCAAATACGTCGCCTGTACCTGCTATCACTACTTTATGCCATCAGACAGAACAAATGTAACATTGTTCCTTCAGTTTAGTCTATGACCAGAACCTTTCACTATACCCCTCTGAGAAAAACCACCACCACCACATGATTAACAGCCTTGTCCTACTCACCCTGCTACTCATTCAGCACTACACTAGGTCGCTCTCTAATATTTTTGTCTGTATGTCTTCTGTCTGCCTGCCTGCCTATCTATCTATCTATCTATCTATCTATCTATCTATCTATCTATCTATCTATCTATCTATCTATCTATCTATCTATCTATCTATCTATCTATCTATCTACCTATGTGGAACAGCGCCGTAATTTAAGGCTAAAACTCAAATTTCCAGTAAAATATCGATATAATAAATCGTAAACACCAACCATATTTCACATTACATATTCCAACTGTATTAATGACAAATATAATTGTTCTTTATTAATTTCGTTTAGTAGTTTCATTAAATTTCTTTAAGTATTTAAATATTTCATATTAAAAAGAGTAATGACACAAAAGAACGAAGGAATTATTGTTTTCAAATCAATAATTTTTAGTGATAATCACACTTTAGCATCTTGTTCCAGAAATTTACTTGAAGTGGGTCGATACGATACGAGGGCCGGCTGAAAAGTGCACAGGTTGATCAAGATACTCTCATGGAATGCGACCAAATGAGGTTTATTTTTCAACATAGTCTCCCAAGCGGTCCACACACTTCTTCCATCGGTACTGCAGTGCTTGGATCGCATTGGTGAAGCTTTCATACCGTTGCTTAAAAAAGTCAGCAACATCAGATATGACATAACTGCCTCAGCAAGTTGGCATAGTACGCTCCATTGATGGTGTGACCGTTTTGAAAATAGTCAATAAGCACAATGTATTTTGCATCCTCCCAAAAATGAGGCCGTCACCTTCCCTGTAGATGAAACAACCTCGGCCTTCTTTGGTGCTAGTGAGGAGGAATTTTTCCTCTGCATAAATTGTCTTTGTCTCTGGCTCA
Organism: Octopus bimaculoides; assembly: GCF_046866305.1. Taxonomy (NCBI): domain Eukaryota; kingdom Metazoa; phylum Mollusca; class Cephalopoda; order Octopoda; family Octopodidae; genus Octopus; species Octopus bimaculoides. Next base: position 36,557,476 of record NC_142936.1, on the reverse strand, counting down.
AAATAATGAACCCACCACTCATCTTTGGTAAGGAAACGTTAAAAGAAATCAGCTGGACCTGCCTAAACAATGTTAGATTTCCCGCGATGCGATCAGCTTGGTGCGCCTTTGATCAGGTGTCAGAAGGTGTGGCACCCACCGAGCAGAAACCTTCGTCATTGAGCAAAATATTCTCAACTCTCGCAAGGGATACGCTAACAGTATAAACTATTTATAGTCAATCGCTTGTCATCCATCACCATGTGGTGAACACGATCAATGTTTTCCTCAGTGGTGGTAGTTGCAGGACGTGCAGAGTTTGGGTCATTTTCAAGACTTTCCGTCCCCCTCCTAAATTCAGCTGCCCGCTTTTTCACTGTTGATAATGCTGGAGCGTAAGCCCTAATGTAGTAAGCATGTTAGCAATAATTATCCTTGGAGATTCAACCCTTTTTCTGCAGATACTTGATAACACCACGATGCCAAATTTTGTCAATTTTTAAGAGAAGTCACTACTAATTACTTTTGAAATGTATTTTGAACAGTCAGATGTCAGTTTACCTGGAACGAAGCAATGCAGTTATTGATAAGAAGTGTTGAAATTAATGCGTGGAAGATTCCACAGCTCTAGCATTACTACTTAATAGTCAGTCTATGAACTTTTCAGCCCACTCTCGTATCAACGATTCTATGAAGGGACCAATGATATAAGAAGTTTGTCTACTTCTGCTCTAGGGGAAGAATACCGTCATATAAAACTTGAGAATGGTTCAGTTTCTGGTCGTCCCAGCCTATGCTGGGTCACAGGGAAGATATCTGGGTATTCTATCTGAAAAGGGAATGAAGTTGAGCGTGCACACTTCACTCAATGTTATCTATCAATTTCAGGCAAAAGAACCTCTTGGAAAACATTTTATAGCAGAAATGTCCTAGAGTAATGGTGAGTGGTGAAACAGTGTTCGTGCTAAATTTGACTGTTTTCATTAAAGAAAAAAAGAACATAATATTCCATCTAAAAATGTTAAAATAAGTTTTTAATGTCAAGTAGATTATGGCATGGAAATAAGAGTTTACTCAAAGTAGCGACGTCAGCATTTACCACGACCTCAAGACGGCTACAGAACCTGGTGCATGCGTTCTTCATTGTGTCCCTGGGAACTTCTCCAAACACCGCCTTCATCTTGGTTATCAGCTCGGCCTTGGAGTTGCAAGCAGCGCAGTTGGTGTCTTTCTCAACCGTACCCCATACATAGTAATCCATGAGATCACAATCTGGGAAATTAGGAGGACAAGAATTTGGAGCTGATGAAGTTGTAGAAATTTTCCGACAGCCACTTCTGACACTTTGTGGCGGCACGACAAGGAGCTGAATCCTACTGTCACATATATGTATTTCCAGTAGCAACCCTCTCCGGCCAGGGTTTGGCCACAGTCTCCAGCAGCTTCACATAGCTGTCTGAACTGAGCCTAAGGCCCTGTTCAAAGGTGTGGTGATGAATCCTGACGTACGAAAGCAGTCAGAACACCTGCTGTTTCTCTTACTGCTGGCCACGGCTTTGTAGTTTCCGTTGCAGCTGTCCACATCACGTTTTACAGCCTTTATAGCTGTGGTTCTTAACCTTTTTACTACCATGCTTCCCTTAGGAATTTGTCCTTCTCTCCAGGCCCCCTTGCATCTATGAATAAAATTCCCTCACAGATTTTAAATAAAATCTAAAATATGCTTTTAGACTTTTTATTGAGTATGAATTAGTCACATTATACAAAATATGTATAAGTTTATATATAATCACGAAGTGAGAAACTTGATACTGCTTCTTAGCTACAAGATCTTGACTGCGTGGTTGAATGCCAGAGAGTGCACAACGTAAGTCCCTTTCAACGTTCAGCCTGTTTCTGTACTTGGTCTTGACAGCAACGAGCGTGGAAAATGTAGCTTCACAAAGATACGTGGATCCAAACATAGCTAAAATCCGAAGAGCCTGATCAGAGGGTAAACAGGAAGCTACTTGATCCAGAACATTTCAAGATCCAGTTCGCCAAAGTCTTCCTTAGCTGGGGAGTTGAACTTCAGCTCAAGAAACTCCTCTTGCACTTCATCCAAAACATCAGTCGCTTCACAATGAAATGGGTTCCTGATGAATTTCCAAGCTTCACGCTTTTCCTCTATATCTGGGAAGTATCTGATGAATTCTGTTTTCAAGTCAGTTAGATGAGTGATTATTTGTTTCTTTAACTCAGAATACTCTTTTACTTGTTTCAGTCATTTGACTGTGGTCATGCTGGAGCACCGCATTTAGTCGACTTATTCTTTGTAAGCCTAGTACTTATTCTATCGGTCTGTTTTGCCGAACCGCCAAGTTACGGGGACGTAAATACACCAGTATCGGTTGTCAAGCGATGTTGGGGGGAGGACAAACACAGATACACAAACACAAACACACACACACACACACACACACACACACACACACATATATATATATATATATATATATATATATATACGACGGGCTTCTTTCAGTTTCCATCTACCAAATCCACTCACAAGGCTTTGAGACGCAGCGGGACTGAACCCGGAATCCTGTGGTTCGTAAGCAAGCTACTTACCATACACCCACTCCTATGTATAATTTTTTATATATAATCACAAAGTGAGAACTTGACACTGCTTCTTAGCTACAAGATCTTGACTGCGTGGTTGAATGCCAGAGAGTGCAGAATCCAAGTAACTAAAACTGGCTGTATTTCCCTGTAGGATTCGACATTTTCAGAGGTCGAGTTTGGCCATGAAGGTTCGAATGGTGTCGTGGTGCGTGAGAATGTTGATGTTTTTCCCTTGTAGTTTAAGGTCGAGGGCATTCAACGCTTCGAAGATGTCCACTAGGTAAGCTAGAGAAAGCTGAAAGCCTTCAGACTGGAACTTGTCATGGAGATCTGCCTTCTGCTGCAAATCAAGAAATATTGCTACTTCTCGTAGTTCATAAAGCCGTCGAAGCATGTTCCCCTCTGATAGCCATCGTACGTTCGTGTGAAAAAAAGCAATGCTTTGTGTTCAGATTCCATATCTTTACACAACAGTTTGAAAAGACGAATGTTTAAGGCTCCACCTTTAACAAAGTTGACAACCTTGATAGCCACGTTCAGGACATTTCTCATTTCAGTAAGTAATGTTCTGGATGCTAAGGCTTCACGATGAAGTATGCAGTGTGTGTCTACAACAGATGGATTTTTCTTTCACCCTAATAATGAATCCAGACTGCAGACCAAGCATGGCTGGAGCCCCATCAGTGCAAACCCCTATAAGCGAATGCTACGAAAGTTGGTTTTCCGGAAAGGAGATTGATACATCACGAAAAATAACTGCTGCTGTTGTATAACTATCCATAGGGTGACAGAACATTTCTTTTACACAGTTGCCTGGCACAAAACAAGCATATACCAGTAGTTGAGAACACGGAGCGATATCAGTCGTTTCGTCATACTGGATGGCAAAAACAGGAGAATCTCTTACCTGGTCGAGAATTTATTCTTTGATGTCTTGAGACAAGTCGTCGATCCTTCCATTGACTGTATCGTTTGATAGTGAAATCTGGTAAAGCTTGTTTGCACTATCTTTCCTTAGAACGAGTTCTGCTGCACGGAGTAGATTTGGTTTTATGAGAGACTCTCCGATGTTATGGCTCTTCTTGCTCTTTGCAATCAACATGGCGATTTCATAGGAAGCCTCGACAACCATTGAAGTTTTTAACAAACATTTAATATAAAAAATTTGGGTTTTATTGATTTTGAAACTTTATTAAATTGAGCAATAGTAGAACCTATTACATAATTTTTGTTTTATTTCCTATTTTGTTTTATTTCCTATTTTGTTTTATTTCCACAGATAACATTATCCACCTGTTGATCAGGAAGGACATTGAAAAGATAGCCTAAATTGAGGATCGGCAAACTTCTTATATCATTAATCCCTTCATGGAATTGTTGGAAACGTATCTCCCTATCATGTAAATTTTAACATAAAATTAAAAAGTATAATTAATAAAAGATTTTTTAAATACAACTCCTAAATATTACAGAAATTTGATTAAAATACTTATCAAAACTGGTAAAGAACAAAGTCAGAATATTTAATATAAAATATGTGTTCGCTGAATACTAGTTATTGCATCAATATTTGGTTGAAAATAAGTGAGTTTTGGCTTTTCCAGATTTAGTCCGCCAATAATTTATCTCAAAATCGCTTAAAGGAGTTTATCGACCCCTCGGATAACCAGAAATCAAGATCAGTTTTTACAACTGATCTGTTGTAGAAATAGGAGATTGTTCTCTCTTTGCTCTTTTTGGAGGGTGGTTTGGTAACATCCAAGTAATTTTTCTACTTTCTAACAACTTGCTGCATTCGGACACGTGTACTTCCAGCTTATATATATATATATATATATATATATATATATATATATATATATATATATATATATATATATATATACAGAGCAACCTTAGTTCTCGAACGTCTCACATGTCGAACAAATCGGTTTTTGAACAGAAAATTCAAGATGAAAATGCCTCGGTTATCGAACGAAATTTCGGTTCTCGAACAACGTTGCCGAACGGAGTTAACCCGAACGGTATCATTTCTGAGTCGACCGCCGTATTGTATACATTCATGTGTTGTGCTGTGCTTTTCTTTTCCAATTTTATTGTACTGTGCCTTTTTTTCCTCTTCATTAGCCCTTAGTCATGGCTCCAAAGAAAGCTAGCAATGATACCGGTAAAGGAAAAAGAAAAGTTGAGAGAAAAACAATTGCGGTGAGGAAAGAAATCATCGCAATACAAGAAAATGGCGTTCGTGTGTCAGATCTTGCCGGGCAGTACGGTATGCCTAAATCGACAACATCTACTACTCTAAAAAATAGGGAAGTATTAAAAGCAGCTGATGTTGCAAAAGGAGTGACTGTTATTAATAAACAAAGACCAAAGATACTCGAAGAAGTGGGAAAGTTATTGCTTATTTTTATAAATGAGAAACAGCAGGTCACAGCATCAGTAAAGCATTTATTTGTGAGAAAGCATTAGAAATTTATAAAGCTCTAGTAAAGAAAACCTCTTGTACAAGTGCTGAAAGTGATACTTTTGAATTCAAAGCTAGTAGAGGCTGGTTCGAGAAATTTAAGAAGAGAATTGAAATACACCGGGTAATTAGGCATGGGGAGGTAGTGAGTTCAAACAAGGAAGCGGCTGAGAAATTTTATTGAATTTAGTGACTTGAGAAAGGAAGGAGGTTATCTCCCCCAACAGGTGTTTAGCGAGGATGAAACAGGATTATTTTGGAAGCGAATGCCAAATAGGACCTGTATTACTAAGGAGGAAAAAGCGTTGCTAGGGCACCAGTCAATGAAAGATAAACTCACTCTTTTGCTATATGGTAACGCATGTGGCGATTTCAAGGTCAAGCCATTGCTTGTTTACCATTCTGATAATCCGAGAGTATTCAAAAGAAACAATGTTATGAATAATAAATTGCCTGTTGTGTGGCGGGCTAATACGAAGGTTTGGGTAACCAGACAATTTTTTATTGAGTGGATTCATGAAGTTTTTGCCCCGAGTGTTAAAATATATCTGTAAGAAAAAACTTGCCTCTAAAATGCTTTCTCGTCTTAAACAATGCTCCCACTCACCCTCCAGGTTTGGAGGATGACTTAGTTGAATAATTTGATTTTACTCCGGTCAAATACCTTCCACCTAACACAACTCCTCTAATACAACCAATAGACCAACAAGTCATTGCAAACTTTAAGAAACTTTACACAAAAGCCCTGTTTTGAAAGTGTTTTCAATTAATTTCAGATCACCCAATTAATTCTCAGAGAATTTTGGAAAAAATCATTTCAATATCCTGAATTGTGTTAATCTTATTGATAATGCATGGAACCAAGTGAGTTTCAGAACCATGAATTCAGCATGAAGGAAGCATTGGCCAGACTCTCTACCAGAACGAGACTTTGAGAGGTTTGAGACAGCTACAAGTACTGCTGCTATCGATCAAATTGCTATTGTTGATGGTAGTCTCTATGGGAAAACTATGGGCATGGATGTTGACAGTGAAGTTATTGAACAGCTGGTGGAAGACTACCGTACTGAGCTTACCACCGAAGAGCACATACACCTTCAAAATGAACAGCAAAACACTGGCTGAGGAAATGTCTTCTGAGGAGAAGGAAGGAAAGGAGGGTGTCCCAAATTCTTTAATCAAAGACATTTGTGCTAAACGGGGTTATATGCAAAGTTTTGTGGAAAAATATCACTCTGATACAGTGATAGCAAATAGAGCAGTAAATCATTTCAATGACAATGTCATGTTTCATTTTAGAAACATTTTACAACGCAGGCAAAAACAACTAACATTGTACAGGTTTTTACAGAAAGAAAAAAGAAAAAAAACAAAAAAACAAAAACAGAGAGAGATTTAATGTGCCAAAGAGACATAGAAGGGAAGAAACCCTCGGAAGACAGTTTTTTATGGAAGAGGATTCCCCTTCTAAGAACTAACACACTTTTGTGTGTTATTTACAGTTTGAATAAACGTTTTTATATTAAAATATTTCGTGTAAGCATATAAATAAGCATTCATCTGGTGCTTAGAAACGAATTAATCACTTTTACATTAATTGTAATGGGAAAAAATGATTTGGTTCTCGAACAATTCGGTTTTCGAACAGACTTTCAGAACAAATTATGGTCGTGAACTGAAGATGCTCTGCATATATATATATATATATATATATATATATATATATATATATATATATATATATATATATATATATTGTCCTCGTCTGTTGTTGTTTTTTCGTACATTCTCCCACATATAATACACGCTCACGTGGTCGCACCAGCTAATCCTGTCTCCTCTCATCACACACGAACTTTTGGATTCTACCTTCTTTCCTTTTGGATCTACTCTTTCTGGACTGTCTGATTCTGAACTTTACACCCTCCGGCTGCACCTCTCCTACCCACGGATTACACTGGACCCATCTTCTGATTGGAAATCGCTTCAATATACCACGACGTCTAAAAAACTTTTGAACTTTTGAACTTTTCCACTTTTGTAAACCTCCTTTATCATCTTTATTTTTACCTTTACTTTCCTTCACCTACCGTCTCTTCGTACTCTGGATGTTCCTAATCTGTTTTCTCTAATCTGCACCTATTCTGTTGAAGAGCGTAGCTCGAAACGTCAAAGACTTTCCGTATTCCCGAGCGTCATACTAATACATCCTTTTGTTATTTACACCACCTGTCCTCGTCTGTTGTTGTTTTTTCGTACATTCTCCCATATATATATATATATATATATATATATATATATATATATATATATATAAGTGCGTGTATGTGTGTGTGTGTGTGTGTTGGGATTGACCCCCACCTGCTTGATAACCGGTGTTGGTTTGCTTACATCTCCAAAACTTAGAGGTATGACAAAAAAGAGCCTAAGAGTAAGTGTTAGATTTAAAAACTAAATACTGGGGTCAATTTATTCGACTAGACCCTTTAAGGCTGTGCTCCAACAAGTAAAAGGTAAGATACGAAAGTAAAAAGACCGGAAATGATGACAGCAAAGCCAGAAAGATATGAAAATGATTGATAAACCGGAAGTGTTGACAGCAGAATGCGTGAGAAATCGAAGTTACTGAACAATGGAATTTATTTATTATCTCTCTCTATCATGAAAAAATGCGAACATTTGTATTAGAATTATATTTTTCGTTTGTTCAACGTATTTTTCCACATTTGGAGACAGGATGTGTACATCATTCATCCCATTCTATCGTCCGTTATTTTTTTTTACTTTGCCAACATCGATTTCTGTTCAGTAATCTATTCGTGTAATAGTGTATACAATGTACGAAATGCAGCGAAAAGACTGACAAGTTCTTCAGTAAGTTCCTTCGCCACTTATGAAGCCCAAATATCGGAAACCCAAATATCTGACACATGAAGCCCAAGTATCGGAAATCAAACCCGTAACTTGTAGGAGTCCATTTTTGAGGCATTTTCATTTACCATCTTGAATGATAATGCTTCCAAAGCGTAACTGCTTGATATTCGTTGACCCTGCATTAAGTTTACCCATCCTTTTAACATGCATTTTTTTTTTGTTTCTTTTGTTGCGAGGTCTCTTGTAACCTCTTTTATCAAGCCCGCATAGCGGGGCGAGCTGCCTTCAGGTTTAGTCGCCCGTGACTTGACAGTACAAGACTATATGTTGCCAATAGCATTTGTGGGCAATCTGAGAAAGAGTACAATGTGTGTGTGTGTGTATCTGTGTGTAGTGAGAGAGAGAGTACGTGCGTGCGTGTCTGAGAAAGAGTAAGAGAGTTAAAACCTAATATTGTTAGAATCCACGATTAAATCTTAATTTAAGTTGCAGGTGTGTTTATGTAACGTTATATATTTTATTTTCCATTTTCCTCTCTGTTACTGTCGTCCTTTATAGATTTTTAATTTAAATTCTTTTGTCATTTTGGCGTCTTAAATTAGGTTTGACTCGTTCATTTTTTAAGGCTTGTTTCAATGTTGTCCTGCGTATCTCTATTTACAGACATATGTTAGACATTTATAACATTTCAATTGGTCCAATACGTAACTTCCAACCAAATCAGTTTCCTTTTTTTCTGGTGGTGGCGGTGGTGATTATGAATACGATGATGTAATAATAATAATTCCTTCTACTATAAGACCCAAATCCTGAAGTTTTGAAGCTGGGGGTGGGGTGGGTCTTAGTCACTTATATTGATACCCCTGTGCTCAGCTGGTACTTATTTAATATTTGGATCTTTTTGGTTTGACGGGCAACACTTGTTTTCTTAACGAAACACTTTCAAACTTGGGATACTGGTTGAATGTGTCATATAAAACATCTTTTTCTCTTAGCCTTCTTAACAAAAATTAGTTCTTAATAAGTTATTTCATGTTAAAGTTGTTGTATTTGTGTAATTTCAACCAATCACTGATGTCTATTGAGGTGAAAACAATTACTGCTGTAGAATGTGAACAACATAGTCTAACGGTGTTATGGGATCTTTTCCCTTGAATAAAATTAGTGCCGTTGTTTGTCAACAACAACTATCGGCGGTAGTTATTTATAACATCGTTCGTGCGTTTGGGTTAGGGTTCGGGTTTTAGAGTTAGGGTTAGGGTTTTAGAGTTAGAGTTGGGGTTAGGGTTAGGGTTATGGTTATGAGTGATAGAGTTTTAGGGTTAGGGTTAGGGTTATGAGTGAGGTTATGGCAAAAATAATCATAACCGTAACCCTAAAACTAACTTTAATTCTAAAACCGGAACCCTAACCCTAAAACCCTAAAGCTAAAACCAGTACAAACGCACGAACGATGTTATAAATAACAGTACCGCCGATAGTTGTTGTTGACAAACAACGGCACTAATTTTATTCAAGGGAAAAGATCCCATAACACTGTTGTTTACATTCTACAGCAGTAACTGTTTTCACCTCAATAGACGTCAGTGATTGGTTGAAATTACCGAAATACGACAACTTTTTACATGAAATAACTTCGAATATAAAATTTTTTGTCTGTTCTATAACACAAAATATACAAGTATACGAAGTTTGAAAGTGTTTCGGTACGAAAAACATAAAACATAAATGAAAAATGTTGCCCGTCAAACCCAAAAGATCCTAATATTTAATCGAACACAAAAGAATGAAAGGCAAAATCGGCCTTTGCAGAATTTGAACATAGAACGTAATGTGTCGAACGAAGTGCCTCTAAACATTTTGTCCGGTGTGCTAACGATTCAGTCACATCTCGCCGCCTTTGACGATGCAATGATAATGGTAGTGATGTGGTAGTCTTGATGATGATGATGATGATGATGACGAGGGTGATGCAATGATAATGATGATTGTGATGATGATGACAATGGTGGGGTGTAGGGTTGGTTGGTGGTGGTGATGATAGTGATGGCGATTGTTATTTTCCTAACATTAAAATCCTCAGTCTAGTTTCCACTGCAGTTTTGTCAACCAGTTTCTAAACAGATGCCACAAAAATAGCAAAGAGAAGCAATGTAACTATTTCAGTCTCTGGTATTGATGAAAAATTTGCTAAAAAATATAATGTTGTATCCTATATGTTGGAAATCCATATGGTCTTCTGCGCCCGAAGAGAGTGGTTTATTTCAAATTGATGTAATGTTTTCATCGATCGATTAAATTGAGTCGCTTGAAACGGCCGTAAAGCACTGATACCTGGACATACTTGTTACCTATTTGTTTTTATTCACCAAACTTCGAGTTGCGCGGATAATACCGGACTGACTTGGTGCCTCAAATTAAGTGCCTAATTCAACTGAATCTTAATAATGTATGTGTGTGTATATGTGTGTGTATATATGTGTGTGTGTGTGTGTGTGTGTGTGTGTAAAACAGGCTTCTTTCAGTTTCCATCTACCAAATCCACTCACAAGGCTTTGGTCGGCCCGAGGCTTCAATAGAACAGTAGAAGAAACTTGCCCAAGGTACCACACAGTGGGATTGAACACGGAACCGGGACTATGTGGTTGAGAAGCAAGCTTCTTGTCACACAGCCACACGGAGTGACTCTTAAGGATTTAAAACCAGATCCAATTGCTTCACTGCCTGTCATAAAGTTATTGTCATTAATGGTGTTCATTAGTATTTTTGTAACGAAAATATACATGCTTGTGTATCACTAGTTTTCTAAATGTAGACTTGGAGAAGTACAAACATATACACATCCGCACATACATATATACACACAGATTCATAGATAGATAGATAGATAGATAGACAGATAGATAGATAGATAGATAGATAGATAGATAGATAGATAGATAGATAGATAGATAGATAGATAGATAGATAGATAAATAGATAGATAGATAGATATGCATGAAAATACATTTTCTATGTATTTTCATGCACGCATAATATGCATACACACACACGCACAGACACATACATACATATATACATACATACAAAAAATTACATATGTGTATATATATATATATATATATATACACACACACACGCACATACACACACAAACACGTTTGACAGTCCTGGCTATGGAGTGTTACCGGTATTCAGCTGTATGTGTGTGTGCGTATACATACAGGGAAGGAAATAGTGAGGAAAGAAGAGAGGTGGGGGCGTTGTGCGTATGTTTACCAGTGTTTATAGGTGTGTGGGAGTGTGCGTATTTCTATGTTCGTGAGTGTTTAAGTGTATGTGTTTGTGTAACTGTATTTAGATGTGGGATGGCGTTGGGGTGACGTAAAAGTTGCGGCTTTCTGATTTGGCGCTTCATAAGACTTCTCCTACCACCACCACCATCACCTCCACCTCTACCTCCACTTTGTACCGTGTTAGCTGCTGCTTGTAAGGTGGACAGTGGACTCGTCCACTCAGTAAAAGTGACAGTAAACGTAGTCAATGAAACATTTTAAAGTGGTTTCTCCCCTCTAACTGAACAAGTTATTACTGCCAAAATACTAACACTCACACAAAAGGCAGATAGGTAGAGGAGGAGAAAATGGCAGAGCCAAAAGGTAAACCCTCCTCACGAAACATCGATTTGCAGGTGTTAACTAAGGTCATCTTCATACTGACCAGTCTAGCATGCTTTATCGGTGGCCAGGTATTGCAACCACCGTATTTAAACTTGGCCGAAAGAAAGACTGTATGGGCGTCATCCACATGTGGAGTTGACGGCAACGTTCCTGAAATGTATTGTCGTCTGACAGGAGTCACTCCAATTACCCACGACAATTTGGTAATTCAACCCCATATCGAAATCCAGGCTGGACAATTTTGTGAATACTGCGATTCGACCAGTAAAGGAGAGTCACACCCGGCTGATTATGCCGTCGATGGAACCGAAAATTGGTGGCAAAGTCCACCGTTGTCCAGGGGTATTGAATACAATAAGGTTAACTTCACAGTGGATCTGGGTCAGGTGAGATAATTATTTTTACCGTTCAGTAATTTTACTGTTTGTGCCTGTGTGCGCGCGCGTAGCGGTGTGTGAGTATATATATATATATATATATATATAGTTCTGTGACTATGCGTATGTAGGTAGATCTCCATGTAGCGGTCTGAGTGTGTGTATGCTCATATGTATCTAGTTGTGCATATGTGTCTAAGACTGCGTGTCTGTGTATGTAGTTCTCTTAACTGTATAATTGTGTACGTGTATGTAGTTATATCTGTGCGATTATATGTATAAGTAGGTTTGTATGTGTATGAAATGTGTGTGTGTCAGTGTATGTATTTATATCTGTGTTACTATAAGTAGGTGTATATATATATATGGGAGAGAGTGTTTGTAGTGTGCATGATGATATGCATATGTAGTTATATGTCTGTATACAGGTGTGTTTCCGTAAGCCTATGGAGTTAATCTCTGTGTATGTGTGTATATATATATATATATATATATATATATATATATATATGGTGATCTTATGTGTGTGTGTGTAAATGTGGTGTCAGTGCATATTTGTGTTGTGCGTTTGTGTACTTAGATGTCTTTTGTGTGTGTGTATCTTCGTTATTATATCAGTATATGTAACAAAATGTACATATTTCAGTGTATCTTCTCTCAATCTGTCTGTCGGCCTGTCTGCTTCTTTCTTTGCTTGTATAATATATTTATATATAGCAGGTTTTTTTAAAAGAGTTTGTCTTACTAATAAGCTGTGCATATATATTTATGTGTATATGTATATATATGTATTCTTTTACTTGTTTCAGTCAATTGACTGTGGCCATGCTGGAACACCGCTTTTTAGTCGAAGAAATTGGGTAATTTTTCAGATTAACACCCGCACGATCTTCACTAGGGTGTTCGGGTTAGGGTTTTAGGGTCAGGGTTGGCGTTTTAGGGTTAGGGTTTTAGTGTTAGGGTTACCAACCCTGACCCTAAAACCCTAACCCTAACACCCAAGTGAAAATCGTTCAGGTGTTAATCTGAAAAATTACCAGAAATCGACACCTGGAATTATTCCTTGTAAGCCTGGTGCTTATTCTATCGGTCTTTTCTACCGAACCGCTAACTTACGAGGACATAAACACACACACACACACACACACACACACACACACACACACACACATACACACACACACACACACACATATATACACACGATGGGCTTTGGTGGAGGTAAAGAATCCTAACCCTAACACCGGGTGTACGCATTCTTTACTTTCGCCGGGCTTCTTTCAGTTTCCGTCTACTATATCTACTCGCAAGGCTTTGATTGGTCCGAGGCTCCAGTAGAAGACAATTGCCCAAGCTATATATATATGTATATGTGTGTGTATAAAGGCATATCTGCAAAACTTCTTTGTTAAATGAAGTGGAAATTTAAGAAGAGGTACATTTGTGTAAGTATGCTATACATACATACATACTTACAAACAGACAGACAGCTATGAAATGTGAAGCACCCACTTAAACTACGTGTTGGAATTCTGAAATATCTAAAAATTCTAATGTATTGTGTTCTATTGTTTATAAAAGATACTACATAACAGTAATAAAGTCACAGGTTCCCTCATTGGGTCTTGGAGTATATAATTTATGATACACACTGCCAAGAGTCTACGAAAAATTCTCAGGTGTGCTGTTTTGTCTGTTAAAATATGCCATAAAATGGTAATTAACTCAGTTTAATTAAGCCTAGCTGCCACTTATGGGAAACTAGAAGTTATTCGTAAAATTTAGGTATTCGACAAATTAAGCTGTGTGTGTGTGTGTGTGTGTGTGTGTGTGTATATATCGTGTGCATGTGTGTGTGGTTGATAATGCTTCAACAAGTAGAATAGAACTCGATCAGCTGAGAAGAGTAAAGATACATATATATAAATCGATTGTCTGTGGATATATAGATGTGTATGAGTGTGTGTATACATGTATGTGTGTATATATATATATATATATATATATATATATATATAATAACATACAATGGATAATTATCAGCTCATTACAGCTCTTTCTTATCTATTTTTTTACTAGAAGAATGGGAACATTACTCCATTTCAAAACACTGTAATCATCAAATGAAACGAAATTTTGCAAACAAAAGAATATCCCAAGAATACAGCAACTATGAGATGGGAGAATGACCAACAAAGTTAGTCATTGAGTTTAAGAATATAATTCTTGACAGTGTGTAATATGATTCTAAGGTCAGCAACCTGGGTTAGGTAGGTGTCTGTTACACTGGTTCTTAGGTTAGCTGAGGTGCAGTGTTGATGATATTTTATTATAGGAGACTTAGAGTAGTGGGAAGCAAGGAGAGGTCCTAATATGAATGAAGGATAAAAAAAAAAGCAAGAATATATAAAGCAAAACGAAGGGTGAAGAAATATAAAAGCATTCAAGCCAATTAGGCATAGGGTCCAGGTTTAGAATCCGGAATCCGTTAGCTAAGGCTAAAGAAGGAGGGGAGGGGAGCAGAGATACACAGATTTTAGGTGTATTCTGTGGATATTGGTTGAATCTTGCAGCAGGGTATGAAGGCAATCAAATAATAAGATCTAGCTTTTATGAATTTTTAATGTTATTAATAGTAGAATATTACATATCATTAAGGAGTTTAATAAGGATGGGGTTATGTAATAAACTGTATTCAGTACAGAGTTACTGGAAATACCAGATACGATATCAAAAACAGCCAGCAATAGCAAATAATCAGATAATTAAAGCGATGAAATATTTTACAGGTAGTGTTGATATCATTTAATTAAATATATATATGTGTGTAGCTTGCTTACTAACCACATGGTTCTGGGTTCTGTCCCACTGTGTGGTAGTTTCCTGCAATTGTCGTCTACTATAGCCTCAGGCCAACCAAAGCCTTGTGAGAGGATTTGGTCAACAGAAACTGAAAGAATTCTGTCATATATATATATATATATATATATATATGTATGTATGTATGTGTGTGTATATGTTTATGTTTGTCCCCCAACATCGCCTGACAAACAACAATGCTGCTGTGTTTACGTCCCCGCAACTTAGTGGTTCAGCAAAAGAACCCGATAGAATAAGTACTAGGCTTACAAACAATAAGTCCTGGGATCGGTTTGCTTGACTAAAGGCGGTGCTCCAGTATAGCCACAGTCAAAATGACTGAAACAAGTAAAAGAATAAAAGAATACACGTATATATGCATATATACGTATATAATTATAAAGATATAATTATAGCTGAGGGCTACGGGGGAAATGACGAGTGCCAACACTAGTAATAATAGGTGTCACATGCCTACAATCCACCCTACAACTTGCTCTCTATATACAACCACAGGTACGAATTCGAGGGAATAAGCAAGGATATGCAAAGGATATTCGCTAATCCTATATCTTGAGATTACATGCTCTGCAAAAATTCAATACATACATATATCGTCGAAACGCCGGTGTTAAAATGTGGGTGGCTGATGAAGGAGAATGTTCTCTATGTGGCTCGTGTGTTCTCGTCTACGTTTGTTTGCAATGTCCTGTACCCAGATATGCACCTATACATACAGGTGGATGTCGGTATGCACATACCTGTACGTATATATGCATATACTCATTTACTATTTGTTTTTATATATATATATATATATATATATATATATATGCAATATTTTAAGTAAAAAGTTTCTTATTCCTTACTTTATTAGAAGTAATAGCTGGTCCTACACTTTTACAGGCCTAATAACTTTTGTTCTTTTCCAGCTTTATAATCTTAAGAATATGACTTTTATTTATCCATGTAATCCATGATTTTTCCAGGCATTGCTGTTATAAGATAATTAATAATGTGTCAATAATTTAAGATTTTACCTTATAAAATACTGAAAGATAATATTTCAATTTTTCCATGTAACTGATGATAATATTTCAGTTTTTTTCATGTTTGATTTAAATATATGCTGTGATTGAATTATTTGATATTACCCAAATGGCAGGGATCTTTACCGTGTTATTGGTTGCACCATGGCTCACCAAAAGTTACAAACAGCAAGGCCCCAAAATCATCAG